>NC_091472.1:250242728-250542728 GCF_036971445.1 Narcine bancroftii | reverse complement strand
ACAATGTGCCAACAACTATGAAAAGTTCTGTGAGGGCAGAAGAGCTAAAAGGCACCGTTTTCATCTCCGCTCACAAAGGGATGGGCCATGATAATCACTGGACACAAATATTCCCTTACACATACTTGTCACCTGTCTTCCCTTGTTCCCTTACAGGAGATTTGGTAATGCACTCTCTCTAGTTGGTTCCTCTATATACTGGTTTAGAAAACTCCAAGGCATCCAGCCCTTTTACAGTTTGGGAGTCCCAGTGAATATGTGGAAAGTCAAAAACTCCGACTATTACAACTTTGTTTTCTGCAGCTGTCTGCTATCTCTCTACAGATTTGCTCCTCCAATTCCCACTGTCTATTGGGAGATCTATAATACAACCCTGTGAGTGTGGTCATACATTTCCCATTCTTCAATTCCACCCATATAGCTTCAGTAAATGAGCCCTGTGATGTGTTCTGCCTGAGCGGAGCTGTGATATTTTCCCAGATGAACAATGCCACTTCTCCCCCTTTCATTCCCTCAATTCTATCACATCTGAAGCAACGGAAGCCCAGAACATTGAGCTCCCAGTCCTGCCCCTCTCTCAAGCAATTTTCACTAATGGCCACAATTTCATAATTCCACACGCCAACCCATTCTCTAAGCTCATCTGCTTTTGCTACAATACTTGCATTGAAATAGATGTGCCTGAGAAAATTGCCATCATGTACAACCCTCTGACTTACTTTCAATCTTCACCATCTTTTTCCTCATTCACTCCTTTATCTACTCTGGTACTCTGGTTCCCAGCACCCTGCAAATCTAGTTTAACACTGCCTCCCCCTCCCCACCACTGGATTAGCGCAAGCAAACCTTCCTGCAAGGATATTGGTGCCCCTCCAGTTCGGGTGCATCAGAACAAGTCCCACTGGAACAGGTCCCACCTTCCCTGGAAGAGAGCCCAATGAGCTTGAAACCTGAAACCCTCCCTCCTGCACCATCTCTTTGGCCACATGTTAAGCTGTATAATCCTCCTATTTCTAACCTCTCTAGCACATGGCACAGGTAGCAATCCTGAGATCAACCCTGGAAATCCTGTCCTTCAGCCTAGTGCCTAACTCCCTGAATTCTCCATACAGGACCTCCTCACCCTTCATACCCACATCATTGGTCCCTACATGGACCATGACATCTAGCTGCTCACCCTCCCTTCTCAGAATGCCGTGAACTTGATGAGATATCTTGGAACCTGGCACCAGGAAGGCAACATAATACCCAGGATACTCAACCTCTTCCACAGAATTTCTTATCTGTCCCCCTAACCATGAAATCCCCTATATCACTACAGCTTGTCTCTTCTCTTCCCTTCCCTTTTGAGCCACAGGAGCAGACTCTGTACCAGAGACCTGACCTTTAGCTTGTTCCTGATAGGTTATTCCCCCCTCAACAGTATCCAAAACTATATACGTGCTATTGAGGGGAATGGCCACATGGGTGCCCTGGACTTTTGGTTTCCTTTCCCTCTCCTGACTGTCACCCACTTACCTTCCTCCTGCCTCCTAGATGACAGCATCCCTCTAACTCCTGTCTATCTCCCCTTCTGCAGTTAACATTGAAGATCCAAGGCTACATATTCCAAATATCAGCATGTAGTGTTTGGAAGAATGGTGCTTTTACAGAGAGACGAGACTGGACACAAGTGTTACAATCACAGGTAATTTCAATTAACATACGGAAGGCAAAGAAAGGAGAATGTCAAATGATATTTAATTCATGGCTTGGCTTCATGAATGAAGATTTAGGAAGGATCTTAGACATGGGCATGTCCGAGCCTGCTCAATGGATTTTTTTTTAGGTGTACTGTAATGTGTGCAGTATTGGCCCCATCCTTTACAAACCAAGTGTTTATATGCCATGGCCTAGCAAGCTTGGATGGTGACAGCCAGGTCCTTGGGTCATAGTGTCCTTTTCTTCGAAGAATGGCTTGACGAGGCTAATGAGCCCCATCTGCCTGGGTTTGAAATCAGTTTTCCTTCTCTTAGGCTGACTGCCAAACAAGGGTAATGAGTCCAGCCTACCCATCCAGTTATACCACCAGACACTCAGTAACACCATGACGTAGCAAACTCAGTGAAAACAAGGGACACCAACGAGAAGGTGTTGCTATGAACGCAATAATGTAGGGGAAGCCATTTGCAGTGATCTCCTGCCTGGCAAGCCAGACAGTGGCCAGGTGGTGATCACTACACTGAGAAAGGTATTATGCATGCACTTTCTCTGAGTGAGCGGGACATCAGGCCCAGACATCACCCACTCCCCTAGATACTTAATTACTCTACTACTTAACAACTATAGACATGACACTGATACCAGTGACTGCCTATCTACACCCTTCCGCATGTGTACACACTCACAGACAGGGATTTCAGCAGACACTCCTGATCCCTATACCTTGGGGTGTGGCTCATTGTTAAGTAATATAGGGTTACTAACACACTCTAACAAGATGGGCTTCAGCAGACACTCCCGATCCCTGTACCTCGAAGTGCAGCTCAGTTGTTAAGTAATATATGGTTACTAACACTCTCCAATAAAACAGGGACTTAAATGTACACTCCTGGTTCCCTGTACCAACTTGGGGGGGGGTGGGGTGGTGGAGTGGGTGGCTCTCTGCAAGCACTGATCTATTGCAGTACTAGGGCTCAGATTAAATGTAGTGCACACTTTATCTTACCCGTCACATTTCCAGCAATGTCTACAGTAGCAGCCTGACATGGACTGATGTCTTGAGCTTTGACTATGAGGCAAAGAGAAAGATATGTGCTATGCATTTATGTTATATACAGTTCTGATCTGGGCACCTCGCCAATAATGACCCTAGGTAATTTAAATGAGCCAATAGCAAGGTGTGCACTAATGGGTGACCAGAGTCCAACCGTCACAACAAGTCATGTGATTTCTGAAGAAGTTTCAGACGGAGAGGAGACATGACCACCCGCAAACCACAATATTCCAGGCAGGCAGGGAGGCCATGTGTTTCTCCACAATTTACATATCACACAGCATTAAGCTAAAAGCAAAATAATTCAGCAATATTCAGATGATCTACAACACCCAAATCATAGATTATCATTAAAAAAATTCCAGAAAACAAAATTAAAAGTATGTCCCTCATTCACTCTCTAATATATTAGAAATAGTCGGCAATTTAAATTGTCAACAGAATTAACATGATCAATGTCCAGTGAAAGCTGGCATTCTTCAGCTGCTTTTTGTTCAAACAGCTCTTATTTATGCTTCTCCACTTTATACCCTCAATCCTGATCCAAAACCTCAACTCAAAAATCTCAACCATGCTGCCTGATTTGCTGGGATCTTCCAGCAGTTTGTTTTTTGCTTCAGATTTCAACATCTGCAGTTACTTGTGTCTCCATTATACTGTTCCATGTGAAGACCCTTGAGATATAGAAGATGCAAAGCACTGAACTAGAAGTCAAAACAGAGGAATCATTAAAATGGCTAAGATGATCTCTGAGGTCTCCCTTTCCTCGATTGACGATGTTCACAGGGAGTGATGCTGAAATAGGGTCCAAGAAATGATTGGGGACCCACTACCATCCAGCCCACAGTATATTTGACCTACTACCATCAGGAAGGAGGTTCAGGAGCATCAAAATCAGGACTGCCAGGCTGGGCTGTAGCTTCTTCCTGCAGGCTGAGAGAATGACGAATGGCATCTTGTATCCTTGGTTCTCTATAAATGAAGTGAGGAAATTATTCCAAAATATTTCTATATTTATTTTAAATTATATCTTTACGTATGTTCTGTATGTGACTATTATGTGCCATTTATTGTGTTTATGTGTGTGCACTGTGATCTGGAGGAATGCTATTTCATCTGGAGTATATGTACAGTCAGATGATAAACGAAGATATGCCCACTTTGAAAGAGTATTCCTCCTCCCCCCTTCAATGGGAGTTCTTTGACACCCTATCTCACTACTCCTCCTCTGTGATTTTGAATGCCACTTTTAGTTTATCAACTCCTGACACTCCCCTTTGCCTCATCTTTTTATTCTATCTCCCCATCTCAGTCCCGATGCAGGATCTTAACCCAAAATACCAGCCATCCCCTTGCCTTTATGTATGGTTTTACTTGCTCAAATTTTCTGTCTATTACAACTCTAAGCAGGAGTTGGTAAGATGAATCAATCCTTAAAAGAATGGCCCATAGTAAGGGAATGTTCAATGCCTATGTTCTGATAGTGCAAAAGCCACTTGTCTTACAATGTCCAAGCTCAAGCCATAAATACCTAGAAGGATAATTTTCATGGTAGAATTATATGAGCTATTAATCTGACAATCTAAATTAAATCCTCTTGTATAATGAAAACTAAAACCTGTCAAGGCATGCTTACTTACAATACAGTTATTTGTTATAGAATTGAAATATTCTATGATCAAACTATGCAGATTAGTTGCATGCTACTTGGATTATGTTCAATCTCATTTTCACTGCAGTAAAATCCCCCTAGTATCTGTCACTTATGGGGATTGGTAGATGCCAGATGAGTTAATTTTCCGCTTGCTTGAGATTGTGTGTTGTGTGATTGGCAAACTGACCACTAGGGGTGCCAATTTTAAACCTTTGTATTTTTTACCTATTATTTTCTGCTTTTTTTTTGCCAGTTGCTTGAGTCTGCTGCTTGCTTGAATTCCAGATAATGGAGATTTTACTATATTTTCTTTCAATTCATTTTGCATATGTCCATTGTTAATTTCAAGCAAAAATTTATTCAGTTTTTCAGTGATCGATTTATTGCAACATAAAGTTTTAAATTACATGCTGTTTTTGTAAGGTTTTATTCATATTAAGAGACTGAACATAATCCAGGTAGCACATTTAACGAGTGTTAAATGTTACGTGATAGAATTTTTGAGGGTAAGCTGCTGTGATCTGCTGCATATTTTGACAATTGAATATTTCAATGCTCCAACATAAACAATAGAGTGGATTAAAATCTGCAACAGCCAAAACTGGTATTTTTTAGCATGTGTTTTTTAATCCCCCTTGATAATATGTTGCATTGTTCAAAATATTTTGATCTCATCTGCTGGCCGAATAGCTCAAATAATTCTTAAATAAAACCATGATATTTTGTTTCAGCTCTTGAGTTTAGTCTTTCTAACATATGTGTGATATTAGTCCATGGACAATAATTAAGTTCCAAATTTGCAGAATAATGAAGTTTGGCAACTGCCACAGCAGAAACTCATCAAATTACCTCTCACATGCTTGAATCACTTTTACTCTTTCAGGCACATGCACCACTCCTTATGATGAACTTAACCTTGTAATATTACAAAAAGATTACATATATAAATACAAATGAAAAAATACTGCAGATACTGGAAATCTAAAAAAATACAGAAAATATGACAATGCTCAGCAGATCTGGCCTCTCCTATGCACAGGAAAACGAGCAGTATTTCGGGTTCATGATCTTTTATTTATTTGCACAGTTCTGATGAAGGTTCATTGACTTGAAAAGTTATCTGTCTCTCTTCTCATTTGAATTAATATCCAAATTACTTTAATTCCACTTGTTGCTTAGCTCTCCAATATCCTACTAGGTTTCCCTTTTCCTGGTGCTAAGACTGACCATTTCTGTCTCCTGCTCCAACTCACTCCTTCCTCAAAATTATGGGACTATATAAATCTCTTAGCTTTTCATTGATATATTAACCTTTTTTTAAAAACATGTTTGAATTCAAGTTTATTGTCTCATGTCTCAAGATTCAGAGAGGGGTTGTTTTGTGAGCAGATTGATTAAACATTTCAAAAATAGTGAACACTGAACAGACGTGTAGAGTTACACAGATAAATCAGATGGTACAGAGCAAAGGCAACACAATTTTACTATTTTGAGGTTCATTCAGGAGTCTGATAACAGTGGGAAAGAAATGAATCTGGCAGTGCGTGAACTCACACTAATGAATCTTTGACCTGATGGGAAGAGAATGTAGGTGGGATGGGATGAGTCTTTTAATGTATTGACCGGGAATGTTATAGATTGAGTCGATGGAAGGGAAGAGAGTGTATGTGATGGCCTGAGTTGTGTTCACAGCCCCCTGAAGTTTTTTGTAATCTTGAGTGGACAGTTCCTGTACCCTGCAGTGATGCACCCTTATAGAATGTTTTTATTGATGCACCTGTAGAAGTGGTCAGGAATGCTGGTAACATCACCAAATGTCCTCAGGCTTCTGGGGAAGTACATGCACTGAAAAGATTTCTTGGCCATTGCATGAACATGGGTGGACCAGGACAATTCATTGGAGAGGTTTACACCTAGGGACTTAAAGCTGTTGACAATCTCTACCTCATTCCTGTTGATGTAGACCAGGGAGTGATCTCCAGCACTCTTTCAGGGGTTGACCAGCTCCTTGGTCTTACTGACCTTGAGGGAGAGATTGGTGTCCTGGGACAAGGCCTCTATCTCCCTTTTGTTATTGAAGCTCCTATCCATGACGGTGGTGTCATCCTCAAATTTATAGATGGAGTTGGAGCAGTGTTTGGCCACACATATAGAGGTGCATAGTTGGGTGCTGAGCACACAGAGTTGTACACCCCAGATGTTGAGGATGACCATGGAGAAGATGCAGCCTGCGGGATAGGAAGTCATGGCTCCAACTGTAGAAATGTGTGCTGAGACCAAGGTCATGTAGTTTGAAGATGAGTCTATTTGGGATGAATATGCTGAAGGCAGCCCTATAGTCAGTGAAACATCATCTGATGTAGGTGTCCTTGTTTTCCAGGTGTTCTTGGATGAGTGCAAGGCCATGGAGATGGAATCTTCTGTTGACCTGGTGTGTGTCGAGGGTGGCTGGAGGGCTGGAGTTAATGTGAGCCATGACTAACCACGTGAAGCCCTTCATGATGGTGGATGTTAGAACTACCACCCCTGAGTTATTTAGGCCCATCACTTCATTCCTCCGGCATCAGGATAATAATGGCCTTCCTATAGCAGGTGGGTACTTCAGCCACTTGGAGAGAGAGGTTGAAGATATCGGTGAACACTCCACCCAGCTTCCCATTAATTTGTCTTTCGTCAATAGCACTGAGCAAAATGACTGTATCAGCAACTGGTTGTGTTCGCTTCTGCTCATTCACTATTGTCTGAGTTAATGGAACTGTATGTATGAAATTGAGTGAAGCGAGTGGTCTCTTCTCAAGCATGGATTTAATGTTGGCATCCAGGGACAAAATAATCCCTTTAAACATTTTGTGTATAGTTACTTGTTTCAACCAGAAACAATATGTACTTTGAGACATTTACTATTTAAGAAATGGGAAAGTTTTAAAGTTTTTAATGAATATTTATTTTGCCAATAATTCGTACTGGTGCTGCCTGTGGTGATATGTAATTACACCACTAGGTCACTAGGGGTCATCCCGGTGACCTTGTATATAAAGTATCCAGAGCTACAGTCTAGCCTTCCAGGTTCATCTTGCAGAAAGACAAGACCTCTTCGTGTGCATATTAGTTTATTAAAGCTGTCTTATACTCACACTGCTGGTGTGGTTATTGTCAGTACAATTTAATAAACTAATATGATAGCTATTAGGATGGAAGCTGCTTCTGCTCCAATGTGCATTCCCGACCACCTGGAGACTCTTCCCGAGGAATGGAAACCGGTGACGACTAGCATGCACGTGCATCTGAGGACAAAGATGGCGAGGGACTGCTGTACTGGAATCGTGGTGGAATGCGGGGAAGACCACAGAAGTATGATAGGGCAGGTAAGAAACAGCCAAGAGCCCTGTCTGCCCTTGGGTTTGTCGGTACAGGCGCCGCCAACCCTAAACCCCGAACCAATCAGAAAGGGGCCTCTACAAGCGTGGGTGGAAGGATCTCCACAAGTCGTGCTCCCGATCGCCACGTATGTGCAGGATTCCCGACCACTCCAGGGCCAGATAGAAAGCATTACAATAGTGCACAATGGGCCTCACCCCCCACTACGCCTTATGAAGCAACAACACTGCAGCCTGTCTGTCCTGAACATAGAACCCCCTCCGCTGTTCACACACCTGACCCCAGAATGCACACCAATAGCCACAAAGAGCAGGAGGTACAGCCCGAGGGACAGAGCCTTCATTAGAGGTTTGCAGGCTACTACAGGAGGGCATCGTAGAGCAGAACACCAGCCCCTGGAGAGCCCAGGTGGTTGTAGTAAAGTCAGGAGAAAAACTGCGCATGGTAGTGGATTACAGCCAATCAACAAATTTACACAACTAGATGCCTACTCCCTGCCACGCATAGCAGACATGATCAACAACATTGCACACTATAAGGTGTTCTCCACCATAGACCTGAAGGCAGCATACCACCAACTGCCCATGAGAAACAACGATCGCATTTACACGGCATTTGAGGCAGATGGCAGGCTGTCTCAATTTCTGCGACTCCCCTTTGGTGTCACCTGTTTCAGAGAGAAATGGACTGAATAGTAGATGAGTTCCAACTGAAAGCGTTGTTCCCCTACTTAGACAAAGTGACAATCTGTGGCCACACTCAGGAGGATCATGACATGAATTTAAAATGCTTCTTCCAGGCAGCCGAGGAAAGAACCTAACATACAACAGAGACAAATGCGTCTCTAGTACCAGGAAGTTGCCAGTCCTGGGTTACATAGTCCAGAATGGGGAAATCAGCCCAGACCCAGCCCGTATGTGCCATCTCCTAGACCTCCCAGTGCCACACACGCTGAAAGCACTAAAAAGGTGTTTGGGACTGTTCGCTTACTATGCCCAATGGGTCCCCAACTACGCTGACAGGGCCTGCCCACTTATAAAAGCTTCAGTTTTCCCACTGTGCCCAGCAGCTACCAGAGCATTAAAGGACATTAGGGACCATATCGCTAAAGCTACCATGCAGTCCATAGATGAGTCAATCTCATTTCAAGTAGAAACGGATGCAACCGATGTGGCTCTGGCACCCACCCTAAACCAAGATGGATGACCGGTGGCCTTTTACTCGCGAACTCTACAGGGGTCAGAGGTAAGACACTCAGCAGTAGAGAAGGAGGCCCTAGCCATTATGGAAGCAGTAAGGCACTGGCGACATTATCTGGCGTGCAAACACTTCACCCTCGTCACGGACCAATGGTCTGTGGCTTTTATGTTCGATAACCAGAACAGCGGGAGAATTAAGAATGACAAAATCCTGCGCTGGCAGATAGAATTGTCTACATTTAACTACGGCATTCTATACCGCCCCGGGAGACTCAACGAGTCCCCGGACGTGCTGTCCAGGGCCACTTGTGCCATCCTTAATCACACGTCCCAGTTGCAGACCTTACACAATGAGCTGGGCCACCCGGGGGTCACTAGACTGTTTCACTCCATTAAAACCCAAAACCTCCCATTTTCGGTAGAGGAAGTGAGGTCAGTGAACAAGAACTTCCCCATCTGTGCGGAATGCAAACTGCAGTTTTACCAGCCAGACAAAGCCACCCTGATAAAAGCTACCAAACCTTTTGAGCACCTCAGCCTCGATTTTAAAGGCCTGCTCCCGTCCAATAATAGAAATGTCTATTTCCTAAACTTAATAGATGAATATTCCCATTTCCCCTTCGCAATCCCGTGTTCTGATGTATCAGCAGCCACTGTTATAAAATGCCTCCAACCCATCTTCAGCATATTTGGGTACCTGAACTACATACACACAGTCAGGGGTGCTACACTCATGAGTGCAGAAGTACAGCAGTATCTGCACGAGAGAGGGATTGCTACCAGCCACACTACAAGTTAAAATCCCAGGGGGAATGGACAAGTCGAAAGGGAAAATGCAACTATCTGGAAAACGGTCCTCTTGACCTTAAAAGCAAAAGACCTGCCTATTACTATATGGCAAGAAATGTTGCCAGAAGCCCTACACTCTATACGTTCTTTGTTGTGTACTCCCACTAACATGACCACACATGAACATATCTTTTCTTTCACAAGGAAAGCCATGACAGGCACAGTGCTGCCTAAATGGATGATGACACCGGGACCTGTTCTCCTCCGGAAGCACTGCAGATCCAACAAAGCCGACCCGCTGGTGGATCAAGTGGAGTTGAGGTACCCGAACCCTCAGTACGCCTTCATCACATTTCCAGATGGAAGAGAAGACTCGGTGGCCACCAGGGATCTCGCGCCGGTCGGTTGTGTGAACAATGTGGAGGAAACTCAGATGTCTATGGATCAACAAGGAGTACAGCAGCAGTCACTAGAACAGTCGTCCATCAAGTCACCCCAGAGGACTATACCACCCACCCCAGAAATCAGGACCCTGGGTACACCCACCCCACAAAATATCACCACCCTAGACTTGATGGCAGGACCTAATCCCAATCAAGAGGATCCCCAGCCCACACAGCCACATGGCCATTTAGTACTTCCCACTCCCACACCTCCACCGAGAAAGGCCGAAAGGCAGACTGCACTCCCCACCCCTATACCACTACCAAGGAGGTCCAGAAGGCAACAGAAACCATGAAAAATTTTGGACTTATGAACTTACAAACAAGGGAAGGAGGGGGGGGGTGGCGGGGGGATAACAATTTTTTTAAGGGGGGGTGAATGTGGTGATATGTAATTACACCACTAGGTCACCAGGGGTCATCCCAGTGACCTTGTATATAAAGCAGTCCAGAGCTACATTCTAGCCTTCCAGGTTCGTCTTGCAGAGAGACAAGACCTCTTAGTGTACATATTAGTTTATTAAAGCTGTCTTGTACACACTCTGCTGGTGTGGTTATTGTCAGTACACTGCCTTTTCTAATTACATCTGGAATGCCTTTGCATAACTTAATTTCTAATGTTTACATTTCTTTTTGCTCTGATAACTGGGGTTTTCTCTCAAAGAAGCCAATTCTTGAAAGTTCAGGAAACACTCAGTAATTCAGGCAGAGTGGAAAGGGAAATGTTCAGGTCAAACATTAGGATGCAGGATACCAAGTTAGTATTAAGTTGGAGAGAGGATGGAGATGAATAGGACAAAGAGAATGTCTATCCTAGTCTGCAGTCCACATTATTCTTCATTGTATATGGTGCTGCAATAGATTACCCTTTTTCTTCCTACAAATAGTAAAGATTGCAAACTTTTGAATTCCAGTAACTCTCAAGATCTTTCTTTTCTTTCATTCTCTGATCCCCACCTCTCCCCCAGTCTCACTCCTTGCTGTATTTTCACCATGCCTTTTGTTTATCCCTCTTTGATCCTAAGCAATCAGTTCTCAGCAGAAATCCTGACCCAAAATGTTAACTATTTCTCTCCATGGATTTCTCTCAGCCTGACACAGTCCCTCCAGCTATTCATTGTTTGCTTGAGTTAGTATCACATGTGGACAACTGATAAAGACAGATATTAAGTTATAGAATTCAATATTGAATCCAAACAGCTGCAACTTGTCCATGCGGAACTTGAGATGCTGTTCCTCAAGCTTGTACTGGACTGATAGGTCAGATTAAAAGTGGGATTGAGAATTAAAGTAGTAGATAGTGGGAAGCTCAGACAACATACAAGTGTTCCACAAGACTCTTGCCAAAGATCCATGAGGGGTTGTCTGAGGATACATTTTTTTTTCAGCCTGTTCTTATAATTGAAACACTTCTTCCTGCTTTGACTTCATCTTTTCTCCTTGTTTCATTCCCCTGCTTTCACTTTCATATGATCAATCTCTGGCTGTCCCTTCCCTTTCTTAATGTCTCCATCTCAGTGAACATGGAAGAAACCAACATTTCTTACAAGATAAGTCATCCATTAGTAATATTTGTTGAGGTTTTTTTCTCTTTTCAATTCGCACAGCCTGAATCTTTGGGCATGTCCTAAAGCTCTGGACTTCATAACTTTTACATTCTTTTCTCTGCCCAGCTGCATTCATTTTAGGAATGTAGTCAATGTTTTCTCTCCATAACTGCTCCCATTTAAACAACCAACCAATTACCTAATTTACAGTTATCCACAGAGCAAACCTGGCCTCACTCCATCAGAGACATTCTCTTTGTTCGATCCATCCTTTCCCCTGTCTTTGAAAATTAAAACCAAATTGTTTTCTGTTACTACCAGTTCTGATGAAGTCTGTTGGACCTGAAACATCAACAGTTTTCCTTTTAACAGATGTTACCTGACCTGCTGTGTGTTTCCTACATTTCCAATTTTTTTATTTGTTTTCCAGCATCTGCTGATTTTAAAAATTTTTATTTAAATGAATGTTAGTTTTTCCAAGTTTTGATTCTTATTCAAATAAGACAGAAATTCATGCAATTAACTTTGTACATTGAGCAAAATTTAATTTTTAGTGGTTTTTTTCATAGATACAAGCAATAATGATTAATGAATCAGTTTCAAGAAAATGATTGACAAGTATTTTTGTAGACAAGATGAACATATAGTCACATAACACAAAGAACAGCCCCTTTGGCCTAACTTGTTCATGCTGACCAAATTGACATTCTGGTCTAGAACCATTTGCCTGCATTAGATCCATGTCCTTTTCCAATCCACATATCCATCAAAACATCTTTTGAGCATGTACTGATGTGGGAATTGTGCAATTTTGTAAACCAGTGGGCCTATTACACTCAAGAGCAAATGCAAATGCAGGAAACTTGGGGGGGGGGGGGGGGGAAACCTGCTCAAAGATCTCAGCAGGGAGAGCAGGCATCTTTTTATTTAAAACTTTATTTAAAGGTTTTATCACAGGAATAAAAAGAAAGATTACATTTAAAGAAAAGATATAAAATAAAATAATATAATTACAATACAACATTAATAACCTAACTTAATTCAATCTAAACCCCCCCTACATATACAAGAACTAAAAATCTATATATATAAAAAAAA
This sequence comes from Narcine bancroftii, assembly GCF_036971445.1. Taxonomy (NCBI): domain Eukaryota; kingdom Metazoa; phylum Chordata; class Chondrichthyes; order Torpediniformes; family Narcinidae; genus Narcine; species Narcine bancroftii. The sequence goes on along the minus strand of NC_091472.1, from coordinate 250,529,865 downwards.
CCACCCTTCCCCTCCCCCAAAATAAAGAGTGAAGAATTAGTAAAATTAATAATATTATGTATTAAAAAAACACACAAAAAAAAGAAAAAATATGACAAATAAAAATAATTAAAAAAAAGATTTATCAGATCTAAAATATCACATCTAAGAGCATACTTAAATCAAACTTAATTGCATATACTTAACAAATGGAGTCCACTTCAACTTATAAAAAGACATCTTATAATTAAACAAGACTTCATCTCTAAATACCACCTGTCCAAAGTTAGTATATTTTTATCTTTCCAAGTAGACGCTATACATTTCTTGGCCACTGCTAAAGCTAAATAGATAAAAGAAATCTGATAATTATTTAATCCTAAATCAATTAATGATTGCATATTCCCTAATAAAAATATATCAGGATCTAATACAACACAAATATTATATAATCTATTAAATATAGATTGAATACCTTTCCAAAACTGTTGTAATCGGTCACAGGACCAGACAGTATGTAAAAAAGTACTGGCTGTCTGGTCACAACGAAAACAACAATCTGACTTACTAAGACCAAATTTTTTTAATTTTTCTGGTGTTAAGTATAATTGATGTATAAAATTATAATTAATCATCGGTAATCTAGCATTAATCAATTTCCGAATACTGTTTTGACAAATTTCCATCCAAGCTTCTTCAGCTATTGTAGAACCTAAATCTTTTTCCCCATTTTCAACTTATCTTTATCCCAATCTTTCTTACTTTCATTTTCTTGTAAAATACAATACAAATCAGATATATACCCCTTTTCTGGTACTGAAAGTAAATATTTCTCAAAGCTAGTTTCGGGTAATAAAGTCATTTGCCGTCCACATATCTGTTTTACAAATGATCTTAACTGATAGTACACAAATACAGAATTTCCACTAATACCAAATTTCCTTTGTAATTCCTCAAAAGAACAAAAACATCCTTCAAAAAAACAATCAGATAAGCTTTTGATTCCTTTCCTTTCCCATTGTTTCAAAGTGATATTGGAGACCGTAAAAGGAACAAGTTGATTATTATATAATGGCAATCGCCCAGACCATTTATTTTTAAGCCCCATTTTGTCAAGTTTACTCTTCCATAGATTCAATAAATGTTTCAATATTGGTACATCATAAGTTCGTAACAAATTTTTATTCCATTGAAACAAAAATTCACGTGGAGATTTTTCTAAAATAACTGCCAGTTCTATCTTTGCCCAACTGGGCGGATCCTCCATATTCATTAGTGCACTAAGAAATTTAAATTGAGCTGCCTCATAATATTGAAAATTAGGTCATCTCAAACCTCCAAATTGAAAGTCCCACATCAATTTTTTCATTGCTACCCTCAGAAATTTTCCCTTCCATAAAAATTCTCTAACTGCTTTGTATAAATCCTTAAAAAAAGGAATTGATTGAAATAAATATTACATCCGAGGAAAAATATTCATTTTTATAGTATTAATCCTCCCCAATAAACCTAAAGGTAAGTCCTTCCACCTAATCAAGTCTAGTTTAATCTTTTTTATTAAAGGAAGGTAATTAATTGAATATAAATCTTGATATTCTGTATTGACATTAATTCCCAAATATTTAATTTGTTTTGTCCACTTCAATTTCGTAATATTTTTATATATTGAATAATCATCTTTACAAATTGACAAAATTTCACTTTTAGCCCAATTTACCTTTTTTTCTTTGGCTTGGCTTCGCGGACGAAGATTTATGGAGGGGGTAAAAAAGTCCACGTCAGCTGCAGGCTCGTTTGTGGCTGACCAGTCCGATGCGGGACAGGCAGACACGATTGCAGCGGTTGCAAGGGAAAATTGGTTGGTTGGGGTTGGGTGTTGGGTTTTTCCTCCTTTGCCTTTTGTCAGTGAGGTGGGCTCTGCGGTCTTCTTCAAAGGAGGCTGCTGCCCGCCAAACTGTGAGGCGCCAAGATGCACGGTTTGAGGCGTTATCAGCCCACTGGCGGTGGTCAATGTGGCAGGCACCAAGAGATTTCTTTAGGCAGTCCTTGTACCTTTTCTTTGGTGCACCTCTGTCACGGTGGCCAGTGGAGAGCTCGCCATATAATACGATCTTGGGAAGGCGATGGTCCTCCATTCTGGAGACGTGACCCATCCAGCGCAGCTGGATCTTCAGCAGCGTGGACTCGATGCTGTCGACCTCTGCCATCTCGAGTACCTCGACGTTAGGGGTGTGAGCGCTCCAATGGATGTTGAGGATGGAGCGGAGACAACGCTGGTGGAAGCGTTCTAGGAGCCGTAGGTGGTGCCGGTAGAGGACCCATGATTCGGAGCCGAACAGGAGTGTGGGTATGACAACGGCTCTGTATACGCTTATCTTTGTGAGGTTTTTCAGTTGGTTGTTTTTCCAGACTCTTTTGTGTAGTCTTCCAAAGGCGCTATTTGCCTTGGCGAGTCTGTTGTCTATCTCATTGTCGATCCTTGCATCTGATGAAATGGTGCAGCCGAGATAGGTAAACTGGTTGACCGTTTTGAGTTTTGTGTGCCCGATGGAGATGTGGGGGGGCTGGTAGTCATGGTGGGGAGCTGGCTGATGGAGGACCTCAGTTTTCTTCAGGCTGACTTCCAGGCCAAACATTTTGGCAGTTTCCGCAAAGCAGGACGTCAAGCGCTGAAGAGCTGGCTCTGAATGGGCAACTAAAGCGGCATCATCTGCAAAGAGTAGTTCACGGACAAGTTTCTCTTGTGTCTTGGTGTGAGCTTGCAGGCGCCTCAGATTGAAGAGACTGCCATCCGTGCGGTACCGGATGTAAACAGCGTCTTCATTGTTGGGGTCTTTCATGGCTTGGTTCAGCATCATGCTGAAGAAGATTGAAAAGAGGGTTGGTGCGAGAACACAGCCTTGCTTCACGCCATTGTTAATGGAGAAGGGTTCAGAGAGCTCATTGCTGTATCTGACCCGACCTTGTTGGTTTTCGTGCAGTTGGATAATCATGTTGAGGAACTTTGGGGGACATCCGATGCGCTCTAGTATTTGCCAAAGCCCTTTCCTGCTCACGGTGTCGAAGGCTTTGGTGAGGTCAACAAAGGTGATGTAGAGTCCTTTGTTTTGTTCTCTGCACTTTTCTTGGAGCTGTCTGAGGGCAAAGACCATGTCAGTGGTTCCTCTGTTTGCGCGAAAGCCGCACTGTGATTCTGGGAGAATATTCTCAGCGACACTAGGTATTATTCTATTTAGTAGAATCCTAGCGAAGATTTTGCCTGCGTGATTCCCCTGTAGTTTGAGCAGTCTGATTTCTCGCCTTTGTTTTTGTACAGGGTGATGATGGTGGCATCACGAAGATCCTGAGGCAGTTTACCTTGGTCCCAACAAAGCTTGAAAAACTCATGCAGTTTGGCATGCAGAGTTTTGCCGCCAGCCTTCCAGACTTCTGGGGGGATTCCATCCATACCTGCTGCTTTGCCACTTTTCAGTTGTTCGATTGCCTTATATGTCTCATCCAGGGTGGGAACCTCATCCAGCTCTAGCCTTAGGGGCTGTTGAGGGAGCTGGAGCAGGGCGGAATCTTGGACTGAGCGGTTGGTACTGAAAAGAGATTGGAAGTGTTCTGACCATCGGTTGAGGATGGAGATCTTGTCGCTGAGGAGGACTTTGCCGTCTGAGCTGCGCAGCGGGCTTTGGACTTGGGGTGAGGGGCCGTACACAGCCTTTAGAGCCTCGTAGAAACCCCTGAAGTCGCCAATGTCCGCGCTGAGCTGTGTTCGTTTGGCGAGGCTAGTCCACCACTCATTTTGGATCTCCCGGAGTTTGCGCTGAAGATGGCTGCATGCGCGACGGAAGGCGAGCTGCCCACCAGGCTCACCTTACAAAGCCGTCCTGTCCAGAGAAGAAACAAGCCTTCCGTCGCGCATGCAGCCATCTTCAGCGCAAACTCCGGGAGATCCAATTTACCTTATAGCCAGATAATTGACCATAATTTTCTAAAGATTCTTGAATTGCTGGTAAAGAAATATCAGGGTCCAGAGAGCAGCATCTGATGATAACGAGTTTATTGTCATACACATTATACAATGTACATATATGCACAAATTCAGTCAAACAGGTACATAAAGAAAATCTACAATAGTAAACTAATTGCATTAAATTAAAAGAGACATAAATTTCACATTGCTCAAATGGCTTGCAATAGCACAACCAGTCCTATGTGCAGCCCAGGGCCTCCTTCGCCCGCTGAGTTCCTTTTATGATCCCTTACACAACTCAGTTTCCCCTTTTCGATAAACAGAATTTGGTAGTGTGCATGAACTGTGATGAACATTCTCTGTTGGCCTGGGATCCTCTACTGCTTCAGCTCGTCCCTCCCATCCTGTTCATCGCCGATGGCGCTGTTGCGGTAAAGCTCCCCTCATCCACTCCACTGCGCTTGCTCGCAGCGACTTGACACACTTCCGGGAGTCTCACATGGACTCAATTTGTAGGCAGTGGAGCTGTTTGTTTGGCCTCGATGAATGGAGCCGTCTAGGAAGGAAATGTTGAATAAGCAGGTATGGCTCTTGGTCAGTATAATTCCTCTCTGGGAAGCTTGTTATTTCACCATTATGTTTTGACAGCCACAAGCAACCGCAGAAGCGGGTCATTTTAAATAAAAGCAGAAAACACTGATCAGGCGGCATCAGATTAAATTTTCAAAGGTAAAACCCTGCATTGGAAATTTGTTTCTGAATTTATCATTGTTAAAATTGGTCTAAAGTAGAAAAACAAGAATACTGGACGAACTCAGCAGATCTCGCAGCCTCCGTAGGAGGTAAAGATATACAACCGACGTTTCGGGCCTGAGCCCTTCTTCAAAACATAGAGAGCATCAAGGATTGGGGAGGGGGAAAGAAAGGGGTGGGGGTGGGAGAAGCACAATTCAACAGACGAAAGGTGATAATTGGACAATAGATAGGGGGAATAGGAGAGGAAAGGACAGCATTGATTGGGGGAGAGGATGTCTCTGTGAATACAGAGCAGAAGGAAAGGAGACGAGGGGAAGAAAAAAGCTGGACGAATACAGAAATAGAGAAGAGGAAACAGGAGGACAATGTTAGTGGAATCCAGTGGAAAGTTCAGATTTATTGTCAGTACATACATGACATCCTATGCTACCCTGAGATTATTTTTCCTGTGCACCAGGCAGAATTTCTACTTATTGATGGTGCAAAAAACCTACATAGAACATTACAGCACTTTGGCCCATGATGTTATGCTGACCCATATATACCTTTTTTCAAAAAAAACCCTCCATACTTCATGATCCTCTATTTTCCTTTCATTCATGCACCTATCTTAAATGCTCCTATTTTTCCAACCTCTACACCAACTGCAGCAAGGCATCCTCATCTCTGGGTGCATTAAAAAAAAAATTTTAACTTACCTCTTCACTTTGTACAGATGTCCTCTGGTGTTTGCTCTTCCTGCCCTGGGGAAAAAAAAGTGCTATCTACCTTAGGCCTCTCATGATTTTGTAGACCTCTATTAAGTCACCTCATTCTTTGCTCCAAGGGGAGCTAACCTTGCCTCATAAGACATATTTTCCAATCCAGACAACATCATGGTAAAATCTCCTCTGTACCCTCTCCATAGCTTCCAATCTTTCCTGTAATGAGGTGACCAGAACTGAACACAATATTCTAACTGGTCTCACCAAAGATTTATAGAGCTGCAATATTTTCACAAACCCTGAACTCAATTCCCTGATTAATGAAGCCCAGCATACCATAACGAAGCTCAGCGTACTCGAGTAAAGATGCATATACAAAAGAGGGAAATGTAAACAAACAGCAATACAGAAGAAAAAAATAATGTATAGTCCTTAATTTTAATTTATTCATACAGCACAGTAATGGGCCATTTCAGCCCATGAGTCCATGCCATCCAATTAACCTTCACCCACGGTATGTTTTGAACTGTGTGAGAAAACTGGACCCCCGGAGAAAACCCATGCATACATGGGGATAATATACAAACTCCTTACAGTGCAGGACTCAAATCTCAATTGCTAGCACTGTAAAGGTGTGGCACTAACCGCTACGCTCTGCTACATCGATGACTGCTTTGCTGTGTCATGTATTTGATGTTCAGAAACCACTGTTCATGGAGACATGATGCTTCATTCATTGTTTAATATAGATCTAAAAGTAGTTCCCCCAGTACACAGTGCATATGAGTGACAAAGGCCGCCCGCACATCATCCTCAGATATTGACAGTAGAGGATTATCACAGGACATAGGGTTGTGTAATGGTTCTTCCTTGTTCTGGTGGTTACATCAGGTGTAGAAGGCATTAAGTGCATCTGGGAGTGAAGCTTGACTGTTTCCTACTACACTGGATTTGGTTTTGCAGCAGGTTATGTCATTTAGGCCCTGCTGCAGCTGACAGGTATCCTTGATTGTTTCCATTCTCATCCAGAATTTCCCAGGAGATGGCTTTTCTTTATTTTTGAAAATTTTATTTAAATTTCATACATATTAGTGTCCAAATACAGAAAAATCCTACATTATTATATAAACAATAACAATACATAGTATTTTTTGTTCCCCCATATCCTCCCCCAAAATAATAATAAGCCCAATAACATAAAGAGAAAGAATTATAGAAAGAAAGAAAAAGTAAGAAAAAAAAGAAAGATATCTGGTTACAAAAATTACAGTAAATTCAATCAAATTCACAAAGAAGTTGATAAGGTTTGAGGTTTAGGGAATATTTTCAAAGTGTAATATCTACAGTGTGTAAGTATAGGCACCAAATATTTTTAAAATTACCATATTTATTTCTTAAATTGTATGTAATTTTTTTCAAGAGGTATACAACTATGAATTTCATCATGCCAGCTATCTATTCCCAAATTTAAATTAATTTCCATGAGACTGCTATAGGTTTCCTTGCAACTGGCAATGCAATTTTCAGAAATTTCTTTTGAAACATGTTAAGTTTTAATTTTGGCCTAATCTCAGAAACGTTTTCTAGCAAGAAAATCATTGGATCTTGAGGAAATTTGACTTTCATAACCTAGTCTAAAAATGCTAATTCTATCCAAAAGGGTGGGAGATGGCTTTTCATAGGACGTACCTGCTCCTGGTGTAGTGTTAGGAATCTCGGGAATTAAATGCTTGTATTTGGTTCTCAGCAAGGTCCAGATTTCATTGTTCATCCTGGACTTGTAGTTAGGGAAAACCTTAAATGATTTTGTGGATGCACAGTCGTCTACATTGTTTTGATAAAGTCTGCATGGAGTAATCATTCAGATCCTCAGCTGAGTTCTTGATCCCTCCCTAATCCACTGACTCAAGGCAGTCCTGTAACTGTTTTTCTGCCTCCCACGACCACCTTCTGTATGTCCTGATCTCTGGCACCTCTCTTTTTAAGCTCTGTCTTGACTGATAGAGGGTGCCCAGATGAAATATGAGGTGTTGTTCATCCAACGTAATCGACGTAGCTATGGGAGTTGGTGGGTTTGTTTAAAAAAAAGTCTGTCAAGAGTTTGTTTCCCGAGATGGAGACTTGAGAAATCGAGAAGGGAAACGAATGTTCCTGGAAATGGTCCAGGAGAATTTGCGGTGGGATGGAAGTTGGCAGCAAAGTAGATAAATTTATCAAGCTCATAATGATATATGGGGCAGCACCTAAGCAGTTATTAATGAAGCAGAGGAATTGTTGAGGAGCCTTACCTTGTAGGCTTGTAGGTAGTTAATGAAGCAGAGGACAAATTGGTTTCTCAGGTTTAGGATATTGCATGAATATTTGTGTTTAAAATATAAGCATAATATGTTGCAGAAATTCCACCTTTTAAATGGAGATGAAATCCTTTTAGGAAGAGAGAAGAATTTCACATACCGTAACTTAGTATTTTGACAATTCGGTTAATTGTGCCACAAGTGGGTTATTGCTGCTATGAAATTCTGGGCCATTGTGTCTTTGCCAAATATTATTAGGCAAACAAGCTCCTTTTAAATTACCCAAGATAAATCATAAAAAACAGACAACTTCAATTTGTTTATATTTGCCATTCCAGTGTCCAATGTAATTTTGTTTTTACAGATAAAAGAACAAGTTATTCTCATTGATGAACTTTCCAATCTGAAGAAAAATCGGGTAAGTTAATGTGATGCAAATCTTGGGTTTATACTTGAAGAGCAGCACGGTTAGTGGTTAGCGCAATGTAGTTGCAGCGCCAGCGATCGGGGTTCGAAGCCTGCGCTGTCTGGAAGGAGTTTGTACATTCTCCCTGTGTCTCTGTGAGTTTATTCCGGGTGCTCTGGTTTCCTCCCACCCTTCAAAATGTACCAGGATTGTAGGCCAATAGAATATAATTGGGTGGCATAGGATGGAAGGGCCTGTTACCATTGCTGTAAGTTATTTTTTAAAAAAGATTCTATTATAATCATGATGACACTCCACAGTTTTTTATAAATTGATAGTACTGTTCAGAAAAATGGAATACAATATATTTCTCAAAGATAAAATTTAGAAGACGCAATATGAAAATTCTACTTAAGAATTTGAACCTCAGATTCCTTCAGAACATGGTTCTTTTTCCAAAGATAGAGGAGTCTCTAGGGGATATATGTTTAAAGTAAGAAGAAAAATATTTAAAAGGAGTCTCTTTTTTCATAAGGTATATGGAGAGAGTTGCCAAAGGGGATGGTACTGCAGGTAAAATGGACCAAATGCTGGAAAATAGGTCTCAGTCAGCATGAACAGATGGCCGAAGGGCTTGTTTCTTTGCTGTCTGTTCTGACTTTGATCTGTTACAATTTTATTTTACTCTTCCTAATATCTTTAATTCTTCACTGACCAATAGATTCCTTTATTTCCAGGATGTTTTCTGTCTTTTGTGGAACCAGACACAAAATATTTGTTCGATTTCATTGCCATTTGTGTATTCTTCACACAACTTTTCCCTCTCCAGTTTGTGACAATCCACATTTTTAAAATTCAGACATGTAGCACAGTAGCAGGTCATTTTGTGCTGTCCAATTACGCCCAATTAACCTACGACCCCCAGTACATTTCGACCAGTGGAAGGAAACCGGAGCCTGCAGGGAAAACCCAAGCAGACACTGGGAGAATGTACAAACTCCTTACAGACAGCGCGGGATTCAAACCCTGGTCCTGATTGCTGGCATGGTAATGATGTTGTGCTAAACACTATGCCAACCATGCTACCCTAATTAATCCTGGATATTCATTGTGCTTTCTATATATTTGTTGAAGCTTTTGTACTTTCTCTTTTCTTATCAAAGTCAATCATTTTCCCAATTCTCAGATTTTCTCTTTCTTTTGGCAACATTATAAACCCTAACATAAGAACACAAATAGCAGGAGCATGGGCATCAGGCTTTACAAGCATATTCTGATACTGAGTATAGTTATGGCTGATACGCCCTTGGCCTCATTGCCTCATTGGCCTTAATTCTCCAAGTGTCCAAGAATTATTCTTAATCTTTAAGCATCTCCAGTGATCTAACATCCAAAATCATCTGTGTAAATGCAAAACCACCATCTGTGAGAAACAATTCATATGCACCTCAGTTTTAAATTACTGCTCTTTCTTGTAACCATCTCCCCATTTGAGATTCTCCCACTAATGGAAAATATCTCCCCTGTCATGCTTCCTTCGAATTTTAATAAGATTGTCCTTTATTTATTTAAACTAAAATGAATAAAGCTCCAACTATTTTGGCTCGTGTGCTAGGATAAATATCCCATCCCAAAATTAACCTTGTGAATCTTTTCTAGACTACTAGTGCTGTGTTCCTTAAATAAAAGGCTTGTAATACTTCAGGGTGACTTACCACATTCTGTTCCAAATTCTAATCCTTTTGCAATAAGGACAGATATGTTAGACCACCTTTCTTGTGTTTTTTTTTTGCTTTAAAGTATTGCAAACTTTATATTAAATATTTGAAAAGTTACCCTAGCTAGATTATTATTGTATCTTTTAAGTTCCCTTATCTACCATAATCAATGCATTGTTTTTGTAGCTTTATTTAGGTTTCATTCTGGATTCAGATTAAACTAAATCACGTTCTTTTATGTTGTACTCTACTACCATTACCATATTATACTCAACTCTATTACAGCTGATTTGGTTTGGCCATTCTATATATAGACTGAAGTCACCCATGATTATATTACCTTTGTTATATGGATCTCTAATTTATTTTCCTTCACTTTTTTTTATCCTGCTGTTAATAAACTCTTGAATGCACCTCTTATTGCTAAAAATATGATGTCCTTGGACTGTGTACCAATACTTTCCTCTATATCCTGCACTTGTCTTAGTAACACAATACCCTACACTGTGTTTTATTATTGCTCTATCTGCTGTACTTGATGCCTGGTTACCATGCAAAATTGCTTTCTTAGTACACGTGACAATAAACAATTCCATTGGATCCTAATTTGGATTATGATCTGGATTATGATCTGTTGAGGCTGTAATACAACAACCAGAACTATTTGGTGGCTTTTGATCTTCCTTATCTCCAACTAAATTGGTACTGAAAATCAATAAGTAGAATCAAAATCCTTCTTTTCTAAAGCTTTTATGCACCTAATAGCCTGAATATGCCTGGGATTATCTGATCTTGGAAGCTAAGCAGGCACATTACTTGGAGGGGAGACTGCCTGGGAACACCAGGGCACTGGACATGGTGGCGACTCTCTGTCTGCCTTGCGGTAGACAAATGTTAAAGAATTTCATGTACGTTACATTCTAAATGTAGTGTTATGTGATAATAATGGAACCTTCACCTTTATTCCATTCTTTAATTTTGATTTGTAAAGCATCTCAGAAAATGTAATTGCCAGCCCTGGTCACTTAAAAGCTACATCTCTGAAATGGTTATTAGATCATACTCATTTATTTCTACTTGTGTTAATTCACATATGAGTTTTATAATGTTGTATTCATTCATTTGCACATTCTACTATTTTCAGTTCACCTTTTACCCCTTGCTTCAATTCAGTGAATAATTACTTCTTCATTTGTATGCACAGCCCTTCACTGACAGGTTTGTGTTAACATTACCCATTTTTCAGTTTCATATTTATTGTCAGAGTACATACATGACATCACATATAATCCTGAGATGCTTTTTCCTGCTGACAAGGCAGAATTACCACTTATTGGTAGTGCAAAACAAAACTGTACACACTGTGTATATATAAACAAATAAAGAAATTTAAATAAATTGTGCAATACAGAGAGAGAAAAAAATCAATGGAGTGCCAAAAGCAAGAGTCCTTAAATGAGTCCCTGCACCATATTTTTGTCCTTTCTTTTCAGCTTTCTAAATTTCCCCTCACCAGAATCTGGACTTTCTCCGACATAAAACTAAAGCCTGGGGATAGTGGATGATTTGCTTGTCATGCAAGTTGGTCCAGGATAGTATCCAGTTTCTTGAGTGGTTTTTGAACTCTACTTCTCATTAGTGGAGAGAATTTCATTATGTCTGTGCCTTATCATTGATGAATAAAGTTTAGGGAGTTAGAAATTTCTCACCTTCTGTGGATTACCTGGATAGAGTTTGGTATTTTTGTCATGGTTTGGATTTGTATCAATGATGACTCGCCTCCCCTTTCCCCTTATTAATGTATTTATTCTACTGGCTTGAATGCCAGATGTAAGTAGTAAAACTATCTCATTGAGTATTATTATTGCAAAACAGTTGTGTCCTTCAACTGTTTCTTCTCACTTGGCAGACCAAAGACTGGCTACTTACAGGTTTGGATTCTAATGCAGGGATTTGTAAATAGAATTGAAAATTCCCAACTTTATTGAATATCTCCTTGTGATGGTGGAATGTTTATTGGCTTTGAACATTCAGCATATGAAATTTCCTTCAGAAATGGTTGAGGGCGGGGCAGATTTCATAACAATAAGTGCTTAATATAAAACTCCTAAGAGATAAGCTGCATTCATGGAGCTTATTTATTTTAAAGTGATTCTGTGATTAATTTTGGTTTTCTTTGACAATAATTGTTCCCACTCTTTTTTCTAGAGAGTTTATAAGCAGCAGCCCAACAGCAATATATTTTTCATAGCAGATCGAACACAGACACTAAGTGAATGTAAATGTAAGTTATTTATTTTGAGCATATTTTGTCAAATGAGGATGTACAAATTTGAAAGGTAGAAAATATTTTTCATGGGTATTTTTTCTTTGATTTTTATATTATATCTATTGAGATTTTGGTTGTGCTTTTCTGCCACTTTTAATTTCCTTTCTTTCACACATTCATAAGATGCTTTTCCTTTTGTTTGATCCCTTAACTCACGTTCACTTTTGGGCACCTTCAGGAGTGGCCATTATATCTTCTCAACAGTGGAATAAGGTCATTTAATGCAAACAAAACTGCTGGAGAAATTCATCAGATCACACACCATCAACCGGAAGCAAAGGGTAGCCAATATTTCAGGCCTGAGCCCTTTGTCAAGGAATGAGCAGAAAGCAGGCATGGGCCTGAATTAAAAATATGAGGGAAGGAGAGGAAGGATGGAAGAATAGGAGAAAGAATGCAGGCCAACTCAAAAGATAGATATGAGTGGGAGGGCAGAAGAGGAAAAAATGTTGAGAAGTGATGGGGAGGGGTTTGATCTCTGAATGGAGAGCAAGGTGGGTGGGGAACTGGAGGAAAGGTGACAGGGGTAGGGAAAGAAATGGGAGAGGGGCCTAATGAAAATGGAGGTCAATGTTAATGCCATCTGGTTGGAGAGTTGCCAGACAGAATATTGTTCCGCCAACTGTTTCTGAACCTGGTGGTTCAAGTCTTGTGATACATATACCTCTTTCCTGATGGCAGCAGCGAGGACAGAGCATGTCCTGGGTGGTGTGGATCCTTGATGTTTGCTCACCCTCTCCACTTCTGATCCCCCAATGATCAACTTTTCAGTGGAGGTTTAATGCAATGTTATTGAAAAAAACCGGAATTTGTAAAATTCATTAAGGATCAAATCATTTCTTTTTTGGATTTGAATAGGAATACAGTTCAGAATGATTTTACTTTATGGGATGCTTTTTTTTTTAAATTTTTTATTTTTCACACCATAAACCACATTGACCATGATACATACATTTTCCTTTTCAAATATATACAGTGTCATTTTCTCCCCCCCCCCTCCCATCCCACCCTCCCCACCTCCCCTCCCCATCCATTTAAAGTACAAAATCTAAGATATATTAAACCAGTCAAACAATGTTGTCATTCAATAAAAATAAACAAGAAATTCCACTGAGTCAATTCTTTTAATTTCCTTCTCCTTTCGTTAATTTAGGTGGTAAATGTCCCCGGTAGGTTTTCTCTATTGTGTTTCATTTATGGCTCCCATATTTGTTCAAATATTTCAATATTATTTCTTAAACTATATGTTATTTTTTCTAATGGAATACATTTATTCATTTCTATATACCATTGTTGTATTCTCAAATTATCTTCCAATTTCCAGGTTGACATAATACATTTTTTTGCTACGGCTAGAACTATCTTAACAAATCTTTTTTGTGCACCATCCAAATCAAGTCCAAATTCTTTGTTACTTAGGAAGAAGATCTCTGGGTTTTTTGGTATATTTTGAAGGCATTTTTACATGGTCAAATTATTAGCTATGCATCAAAGGAAAAGAAGAAATTTTTGGCAGAGACTCGGTCATTGGAAAAACAGATAGCTGATTTGGAAAAGGAATTTCAGAGGAGTTGTGCGGAGGTTAATAAGGCAGTTTTGACTAAATTGAACTCACAATATAATACACTACAAACATATCAATTTGAATGTTTGATTCAAAGATCTAAACAATGTTATTATGAGTTAGGGGACAGAGCCCATAAAGTTTTAGCGTGACAACTGAAAACAGAAAAAGCATCAGGAACTATTAATGCTGTGAGGAAGGATAACTCAGTTACTTTTAAACCTCAGGAAGTCAATGACCAATTTTTATCAGAAATTATATGTTTCTGAGGGAGTTCGAGATGATGGTTCCATTGAATCTTTTTTGTCAGAACTAAATTTGTCAATATTAGGGGAAGATGATGTGAGGAAACTGGATTCTCCTTTTACAGATTTAGAAATAAAGGATGTTATTCAACAAATGCCTAACGGGAAGTCTCCAGGAGATGATGGGTTCACTGTTGAATTTTATAGTTTTTTATGATGAGCTGTCCTCTTTATTTATGGATGTTCTTCATCAAGTAACGCAGGAATAAGCTCTACCAGATTTATGTTTAAGTGCAATAATAATGGTTATACCAAAAAAAAGATAGAGATCATTTGAATGTAGCTTCATATCGGTGGTATATATCCTTGATGTTTGCTTACCCTCTCCACTTCTGATCCCCCAATGATCACTGGATCATACACATTTGGTTTTCCCCTCCTAAAGTCCACAATCAGCTTCTTGGTTTTGATGACATTATGTGAGGTTGTAGTTAGTACAGCATTTAGCCAAGTTTTCAATCTCCCTCCTGTATGCTGACTCATCGCCCCTTTTTGTGTGGTATCGTCAGCATATGTGTTGATGGTGGTAGTGTCGTACTGAGCCTCACACTCATAGGTGTAAAGTGAGCAGAGTGGGGGATAAGTACACAGCCCTGTTGTGTTCCAGTACTTATGGAGATGTTCTTACCAATCCTCACTGATTGTGGTGTGGAGGTGAGGAATTCCAGGATCCAATTGCACAATGGGGTATTGAGGTCAAGGACTTAGAGTTTGCTGATCAGTTTTGAGGAATGATCGTGTTGATTGCAAAACTTGTCGACAAAAAGCATCCTAATATATGCATCTTTGCTGTCCAGCTGCTCCAGGGCTTTGTGTAGAGCCAGTGAAAAGGCATCTACTGTAGACCTGTGGCTGCATTAGGCAAATTAGAAAGGATTCACGTTGTTGCTCCGACAGGAGTTGATATACTTCAACACCAACCTCTCAAAACACTTCATCACGCTGGATGTGAGTGCCACTGGTCATTTATGTGGGTTACTGCACTCTTCTTGGGCACTGGTACAATTGAGGCCTGTTTGAAACAAGTGGGTACCTCACCCTGCCGAAGTGAGATGTTGAAGGTATCTATGAATACATTAGCAAGTTGTTCAGCACAACATTTTAGTACCCAGCTGAGTATTCCATCCAGAGTGTACCCTCAGATACTGACAGTTGAGTATCATCAGGGGACATTGGGGTGCGCAGTGTTTCTTCCTTGTTCTGGTGGTCAAATCAGGCATCAAAGTCATTGAGTTCATCTGGGAGTGATGCTCTACTGTCTCCTACTACACTGGATTTGGTTTTGCAGCAGGCTATGTCACCACTTTACCCAGTACTTTTTTGTAAGGTGGTTTATATAAATATTTGCACTGTGACACAAAACAACAGATTTCGTGAGAATAAATTCTGATTCATTGTGTAGTGTTGTAGATCTCTGCATTTAAATGCCTGTGATCTGGCTCTCAGCACGCTCCAGATTTCATTGTACAAGCAGGGCTTCTGGTTGGGGAAAACACTGAACTATTTTGTGGGGGGGCCACTTGTCCACAGCTGTTTGATAAAGTCTGTGACAGCTGTGGTGTAATCATTCAGATCCTCAGTTGAGTTCTTGAACACTGTTCAATCCCACTGACTGTTCTTCAACCTCAAATGCGTCAAATTAAACCGTTAATGGCATATTTTACAGACAATCTGTAATAGATACAATATTTGTGAAATTGTATTGGATGTTTTAAAGGAAGAATATGTTTCAATATCTAAATCTATGGAAAGAGCTGAGAAAGTACTAAAATCTTTTATAAAAGGCACTTCTGTTGAATTTGTTCATATTGATTATAGTACTTTTATCCTGACTGGATGTTAAATCTGTTTATTATACTTTTGCCTTGAAGAGAAATTGTTTGTTCTTTGTGTTAATCTTAAATTTAATCAGATGCTGCTTTCTATTTTCACAATTTTTTTGAACTGTATAGATGTTCTTAAAAACAAAAGTACTAGATCAATTTGGTTCTGTGAAAATTACAGATGCTACAGGGTATTGCATTTCCAGCTAAGGTTAAGAAATCTTTGCAAACTTTGTAATTTTATAGGTTCCCTTGATGAGATGAGAAAAGAACACCAGGAATTGGAAAATACTAAGAAAATGAAGAAGTAATCAAAAATGTCAAAGTGTCTGCATATTTGATTGGATGGATAAATTAAAAAACACAAAATGTGTGGAATTTGTTGCATGTTAGTTTTAGTTCCCCAAGATGATCCTGTTATTTTGGGAAAGGATATGCTTGAAAACCTTCAACGGAGAGGTCCTCACTGCAGTCAACAATTATCAAGAGTGGTGCCTGAGCTGGGTTATAATTGTTGTTTCTCTGGTCATGTGCTGCACATGAGAGGGTGCTTAAATCCACAGCCCATGCAGGATGGTCAAGGAAATGTCTTCCTTTGGAATGGGGAGGTGTTTGGAGGTATCGAAATTAATCCTGAAGATAATGACACTCAGATTATTCTTCAGCATCTGTCTTCATGTAACAGTGAAGAAGCCATTTTATCTGTCTTTTCATCTATTCGGGGACCATGGGCTTTTATATACTACCAACCATCCACTCACTGCTTGTGGTTTGGTCGAGACTATTTTGGTCGGCGGAGTTTATTATGGCAGTTTAAAAATCCCTGCCTGACTCTTGCATCAGTGGGTGCTCTCTCAAAGTATATAAATGCCCCTTGGCATGAGGTGCCAGCAAAAGGACTTTATAAAATTGACCTTCAGAAACAATGCAATGCCACCTCACTGGCAATAACATGGTATCCATGGAAACCTATGTCAAGTGATGATGAATCTGTTTCTCACAGAGAAGCTCAGTTCATTGAAGATCTTCCTCATTTTGTTTCTGTGTTTTTGAATGAATCAAAGCTTTACCTCACAGCCCCCATAATTCCTATGAATTGCTGTATTCCAGATCCAAGTATCGATCAGAAATATTCTGTGACAAATCTTGACATTTGTCTTTCAGATGAAAACAGGAAAAAACTTGTTCATCGATTTATTGGTGTTTTAAGTGACTCTGTCAGACAACGAGTGCTCTTTTTACCAAGAAACCAAAATCCATCTGATTCTGCAGCTCGGGTAGTAAATTCTAACCAAGCAAAAGTAGCAATTCTCTTTTCTGGGGGTGTTGATTCTATGGTTCTGTCTGCCTTGGCTGACCGTCATGTTCCACCAAATGAACCTATTGACTTGTTGAATGTAGCCTTTGAGCAGCAAGAGAGGAAAGGGCAGAGGATCTCAAAGAAAAAGCAGAAGCAAAGCAATACCTCTGGAGCACCAGAAAAGGAGTGTATTGAAGAGAAGACTGCTTTTAACGTGCCTGACCGGATCACTGGCCATTGTGGTTTAAAAGAATTGCAAATTATAAACCCTTCCAGACATTGGAATTTTATAGAAATCAATATCACATTAGAAGAGCTAAAAGAAATGAGACAACTCCGGATTAGCCAGTTAGTACAACCTCTGGACACTGTTTTGGATGACAGCATTGGCTGTGCAGTATGGTTTGCTGCAAGAGGTACTGGTATCAACATCATTAATGGAGAAATGCAGCCATACATCAGTAATGCAAAGGTGAGGAGTTGAATTCTTTTCTTTTAAATAAAAGGTTGCCCATCATTTGGAATACAAACATTGATATGATGCACATTTTAATGAAGAATTCATGTCACACATTGTGTGTGGCTTCTTATCTCAGTATTTAAAGAGAATTTACATTTTATTCAAATCTATTTCCAAGTAAGACAAGACTTGGCGTCTCTAAAATAATCCTAACCTCCAGTGGGGCCTGATGCACAAGAAGAATTGAAATAATTCAGCAGGTTTTGCCTTTATTCAATATTGTGAAGTGCTTTTTTCTGTCCAAAGCTTACTCTTAACTTTACCTTCCACGTGGTTGAGTTGACAAATTATGTCATGACTGTTGCTGCAAACCTAAGCACTTCTGATTTCTTGTCCCTATATATTCACTCATCGGTTATCTTCACTGGTCAGTTATCCTTGTTGTATTTTACCTTTTACTGTATCCCCCACCTATTACTTTCTTAAAGCAAATGCTGCATGCATTGAAGTTCTTTAAATATATTTTGAATTTTTAATTGAATTCTGCTTCCCCTGTTTTTCAAATGCCTCAAAGCTTGATCCACACCCAATTTTTGTCCATAACATCCAAAACCAAAAATTACAGATGGTAGAAATAGGAAATAACTGAAAATGGTATAAATATCATGTCAGGCATCCACTGCAGAAAACCTGAGCTAATGCTTCAGGTTAAGGATTGAAAAGTACTTCTAACATTTGGTTTTCAGCTTTTTACTCTGAACAGCCTTCCTGTATAATAATAGTTACAAATCCTAGACATTCCTGCTACTCCTATTGTCTAAATGTTTCCATATAATGTATAATACTGTATTATGTTACAGTTAACTTTTGGTTGAAAGGTAATATTTTGTAAAATAATAGTGGGCAATTCAGTTCCTCGTCATTTAACTAGTATTAAGATTTGCAGTGAAAGACTGTATAAATTTGTACTTTTTAGGTGGTATTAACCGGAATAGGTGCTGATGAACAACTTGCAGGTTATTCCCGTCACCGCATCTGTTACAAAACATCAGGTTTCAAAGGCCTTGTCAACGAACTAGAGATGGAACTTAGTCGCATCTCCTCACGGAACCTTGGAAGGGATGACCGAGTTATTGGTGATCATGGGAAAGAAGCAAGGTGAATTTTGCCAACTTTTCTGTATGTTGTTGGGTGTTTTTAAATGTAATGAAAATGCTGCAAAGACTCAGGTCAGGCAACATCTATGGATAGAGAAATATTTCAGGTTGATTCATTAAGATGAGAAAAAAGAGAAAGCGTGTTCATTTTCAACTGCAGAAGACGTGGGAGAGGATGGGCAAGACAGAGGGAATACGTGATAGTAAAGGCAGGGGTATAGGTTGTGTGGTCCTCTGGTCAAATGTGTTAATGGGAGTAGAGGGAGAGTGACAGTACAACAAAGAAGCTTAATAAATTGCAAATTGCAGGGCTATGTGACATTCAAAGGTCTGGTTGTTACTATAGGAGAGGAAAAAAATTATATATATGCATGTGATAGTCAATACCATGTCATAATTGATACTGTGTAAAGTCGACCCCCACACCCTGCCTGCCCAGGCCCCGGGCCACCAACCTATCTGAGCTTCATACGCCCCGAACAATGCAGGTGTGTGTGTGTGTGTGTGTGTGTGTGTGTGTGTGTGTGTGTGTGTGTGTGTGTGTGTGTGTGTGTGTGTGTGTGTGTGTGTGTGTGTACACATGGTAAGCCATTCTCAGACATGGGTGATTTGCACCAGAAGAGATCAGTTCTGAGGCAGGCAGAGAAAGCAACTTGCCTGAAAATATATATTTTTAAAAACTACAGATATTGGAAATCTGAAACAAGTTATTTGGACATGAAGTCAGAAGTCCATGACATTCCCAGACAAGGTGCAGTTCCTCAATCTTGCATTGGGCCTTGCTACAGAAGTGCAGTGATAGGCCACTATAATTCTCCATGCCACCCCAAATATGGGCTATCTGAGTACCCAACCTTGATCATCTTTTGTATTCGAGTACTAAATTAATTCAAGTTGCCAGTTCATAAACTAATGAACAAATGTCTGACAGCATAATTGGTAATTAGGTCTGGATAGACATATGATCACATTGCAGAAGTCCAGTAGTGCAAATAAGAAAAACTGGTTTGAACTGTCACACTGTGGGACTCAACTAGCATCTCCTGACAAATAATGACAGAGCTTTGGGGTCAGTGATATCATTGGCCCAGATAATCAATCGTAAACATATAGAAGTTACATAATTGTTGAGAACATTTTATCTGTGGCTATAGATAAAGTATATTATAATTATCATGTGTATCATTTCAGGTTTCCATTTCTGGATGAAGCGGTGGTGTCTTTTCTAAATTCACTTCCTGTGTGGGAAAAAGCAGACTTAACTCTACCCCGTGGAATTGGCGAAAAGCTGCTTCTTCGAATGGCTGCAAAAGAACTGGGTCTTTCTGCATCTGCTATTCTACCAAAGAGAGCAATGCAGTTTGGGTCTAGAATATCAAAGATGGAAAACCATAGAGAAAAGGCTTCTGATAAATGCATCAGATTATTACAAAACATGGTGCATTAGTTATTGTTTTTAGTAATGTTATTAGTGAAAGTAAAGAGCTAGCAGATTTAAGTGTTCCATGAATTCATGACAAAAAATGGATGACTAGTCACCTTTGCTCTGTAGATACTATAACTTGTGCAGTTAATTATGTAGTTAACTGAATGCTTTGGAAAATGATGAGACATTTTGAAGTAATTAAATGTAGACAAAAGGATAATTGTATTTTTAAGTTTCATTTTTTTTCTCTCAGTAAAGCAGCCAAAAAATATTAACTACTCCCGAAAGTGGCAACTTCAAACCAATTTGGACAGAAAATAATCACCTATGGTGATGAAAACTATGGGTATGTAGGCAAAATAATTAGTCTTGAATTTCAATAAGTCATGTATTTATGAAGTCTGACGTTTGGATTAAACTGGATCAAGGTACTTCAACATTTTGATACATTAAAAGCATGAATCTCCCAGTGAATTTGTATTATAGAACTGGAATATAGTTTTGGTAACTCGATTGAAAATGGGAAATTGCTATCTTCGAACTTGACATCAATTAATTAGGTGACAGAGTTTTATATTTCCAAAAAGTGATGTGTGCTAAAAATTGACATTTTGTGCTGGGAATTAAAGGTAGGATTGTCAGCACTTGTTGTTTGGCACATTAGTGAGGACAGTGTTAAATGCTGAATTTATTTTGCAACTATCAATGGCATTGCATAACAATATTAATACAGCTATCAGTTTAAAACGTGAACTATACAGATTTTGTAACAATAATCACGGCAAAACCTATTGGTGTTTGCTATGATTATACTGACATGCATACTTTAATGCAGGATATCCAAAGTAGTTGTCAGTAATCTGGCACACACTGCAATTTTCATCAACATGTTCTAAAATCGATAACTGGGACAGCACTGTTGGCATAGTAGTTAGCGGAACACCTTTACAGCGTCAGTAATTAGGACCAAGGTTCGATCCAGCTCTGTCTGTTTTTACGTTCTCCATGTCCTCATGGGTTTTCCCCAGGGACTCGTTTCCTCCCACCATTTGAAACATTCCGGGGTGTAGGTTAATTGGGTGGCATGGAGTTGTGGGCCTAAATGGCCTGTTACAATGCTTTATGTCTAAATTTTTTAAAACTGTCATAAATTCAAATGCCATATGAACTTACACCATTGTCATGTATCTGTAAAGATACAATTTTTGTAAATCTGTGTGCAACAATAAATGCAAAATTTAACTTTGCCTAACTCCTAGCTTCCATAAAATATGATCCACTACAATTAAAATATAGTGATTCCATAAACCGATCAGTGTTTGGAAAAGAAATGGAGGTAGGGATAGAATATTGTAGCCTCCATCTTTGAAGGTAACCATTAATTTTTAAGAAAAGCAAATGATATATGCAATCTCTTCTATATGTAATATAAGTGCAATATTTGAGATGGATGTTGACTTAGATGTAAGAAAAGCACTAAGTAATTATGATTTTATACCTAGAAATTTTAAAAATGTATAGTGTAGATAGTGCATTATTAGCAAGAGCTTTAGGTAAGAAATGAAAGATATAATTGGGTTTATCATGAGTTGATAAATTCATAAAATTAAAAACAAACTGATCAGCAAACTCCAAGTCCTAGGCCTCGATTGGATCCTGGATTTCCTCATCTCCAGACTACAATCAGTGGGGATTGATAAGAACATCTGCACAATCTCTATCAGTACCAGAGCACCACTGGGCTGCATTCTTATTCTCCTGCTCTACTTGCTTTACACCTATGACTGTGTGACTCGGTACAATAACACCATCTGCAAACTTGCCGATGATACTGTGGTAGTGGGTTTATAAAAAGGGGTGATGAGTCAGCATGAAGAATGAAAACATGGCTAATAACCTCACATCAATGAAACCAAAACCAAGGAGCTGATTGTGGACTTTAGGAGGGAAAAAGAGGTGCATGTTCCAGTGATCATTGGGGGATCATAGTGGAGAGGATGAGCGAATTTAAATTCCTGAGACTCACTATCTTGAAGGATCTTTCCTGGATCTAAAACATGAATGTCATAATGAAGAAAGCACATCAGTGCCTTTCTCAGGAGCTTGTGGAAATTTGGTATGACCACGAAACCTTGGCAAACTTTTACAGATGTGTTGTAGAAAGTGTGCTGACCAGCTACATCACAGCCTGGTATGGGGGCACCAATACCTTTGAGTTGAAAGCCCTGCAAAAAGTAGTGGATACAGCCCAGTATATAACAGGCAAAACTTTTCCAACCATTGAGAAAATCTACATGGAACACTGCTGTCAGAGAGCAGCAGCATTCATCAAGGATGCACACCATCCAGGACATGCTCTGTTCTCGCTACTGCCATTGGGAAAGAGGTATGGGTGCCACCAGACTCATATCACCAGGTTCAGGAAGAGTTGCCATCAGACTTCTAAACAAACTCAATCAGAGACTCATATAAGGACTCTGGACATTATTTATTATTGAATATTTATTTTCTGTCAGTTTGTTTACATTTCTCTCTTGTCAAGAATAATTTTTGCACTACCAATAAGTAGAAATTCTGCCTGGCCCACAGGAAAAAAAAATTTTCAGGGTTGTAATGTCGTATCATCTACGTTCTCTGACAATAAATTTGAATTTGTAATAACTCCATAATGTAGAGTTTTGGAAATAAATAAAATGACCTGTTTAAGATACTTTGCATGTATTTGTTTCGCTATACTGTAATTTTAAATGGCAATTGAAGATTAAGAGGGCAGACGTTATGAATATCAAGATACTATTTTATTTGATTGAAGAAACTTTGCATGAAACTTCATATTTCTAAGATTGGCCTAAACATTAAACATCCCTGCAACTAAAAGTATTTCTATTGCAGCAGTGGTAAGGTAAATGTGATTTAAATTGTTTTTAAAAAAACTGGATGGTTGAGCATGGTTATTTTGGATCTATTTAATTCCAGCAAAGTTTAACCTTTTGTATTAGATAAACCAATAGGATTTAATTGAAATTATTATCAATTAACCTCAGATCTGGACATCTTCCTGTCAATTCCACTCAAGAGTTTGCAAACAAGTATTCTGAATTTCATTTTTAAATATTACTGTTGATATGAAATCTGGTCCAAAATTATCACAGTTAAGTAACATTCTCCAATCAACTACAATAAACATTTGCAGTTATAAGCTTGTGCATAATGGGAGGTATTTCTCAGAAAGACCATTTAAGCTTTTTGCAGGAATGACAGATTAATTCTACTGTGGTCTTTTCATCCACATGAGCTCAGTATTTTTCAAATGTAATTGCAGGAATCCTGCCTTGATTGGAGTGAAATTTTCAAATATACTCAAGACGCATCATTCAAAAATAATAATATAATTTTGTGGAAATAATTTCATTTTACCTTTTTTTAAAAATTTTATTTATAATTAATAATAGATAATACATAAAAAATACAATGTGATATATTTTATTCCATAAAACCCTCCTTCCCCCCCCCCCATCCCTATCCCTCCCACCCAACCCCCCCACTAACCTACTCCGAAAGAAAAGAAAGATGGAGGAGAATAATTAAAGCAATACATTCGGATATGTGTCATGGTTTTGGACCACACCACCCATGTATGGGATAATATTTTAACAGTTAGAACACATCCAATCCATGTATGGGCTCCAAACCTTAACAAAAAAAATTGTTTTGTAAATTATGTTATCTTCTCTAAGGGAATACATGACCTCATTTCCATATGCCATGGTTGAATATTCAATTTAATCTCATTCTTCCACGTAACTGCAAGACATTTCCTAGCTACTGCTAAGACCAACCTCAAAAAGGCATTTGAGATTTATCCAATTCAACTCTAAACACAATGATTTAATGTTACCCAGTAAAAATATCATAGGGTCAAATGGAATTTAAATTTAAACATAACTTGCAAGAATTCTTTAATTTTATTCCAAAAAGGTTTAATTGTGTCACATAGCCAAACTGAGTGTAAGAAGGTTCCTACTTCCTTATGACATCTAAAGCATAAATCTGAAGTGACATATTTAAATTTATTTCAATTTCTAAGTATTTAAATATAATTGATGACTAAAATTATAATGAACCAATCTAAACCTCACATTCACAATTTTAGTCATACTATCTTCACATACCGATATCCAATCTTCCGGGGAGATAGATATTCCCAAGTCTTTCTCCCATTTCACTCTAGTCTTATCTGGCTTTGGGGTTTTAACCTGCAATAAATTATACATATTTGATATAAAACCCTTCCTAGCACCATCAATAATTAAACTCTCAAATTTAGATCTTCTAGGAAGTCACAAAGTATGCCCAAAATTATTTAATAGTAAAACTTTAACCTGATAATAAGTAAAAAGAGTACTCAAAGGTACTCATATTTCTCTCTCATTCTTTGAAAGAAAATAAAATGTCCTGCCTCATAACAATCTTCTACCAATTTCATTCCATTTTGTTCCCATAACTTCAATTTTGTTCATAACTTTGATTATTGATCGTAAATGGTAAAAGCTTATTTTGAAATAAAGGCATCTTAACCTAGATTTTACCTTCTGTACCTAAAAACTCATTCTTATTTATCCATGACTCAAGCAAATGTTTCAATACTGGTAACCTGTAACTACTTAACTGAGAATTCCATCAATAAATAAATTGGTCCATCCTCTTTTCACCAATCTGAGATAAATTTAATACCCCAAACCGAAGAGCTATCCTCTTGAAACATTCTATTTATAAATTTTAATTGAGATGATTCATAATAATGTTGAAAATTAGGTAGTTGTAAACCTCCCAATGCATATTTCCATGTTAATTTTTGTAATGAAACTTGCCATTTTGTCTTTCCACAAAAAATTTCTTATCAAAGAATTAATTTATAAGGTATCTTACATGGAACAGATTGAAACAAATACTGAATTCAAGGAAAAATATTCATTTTGATACAATTCACCCTTCCTACCAACATTATTGGTAGATTCTTCCACCTATTTAAATCATTTTTAATTCTAGTCAATAATGGTAAATAATCATAATTATTATCAATAATAATACCTAAATATCTAACTTCACAATCTGTCTACATGACGAATAATCCATCTCCACCAAAGGCATAATTTCACTCTTCTCCCAATTTACCTTATAACCAGATAACGCTCTATACTGTTGCAAATGTTCATGTAAGGTCTCCAAAGACCGTAAAGGATGAGTTAAATATATCAACACGTCATCTGCAAACAAATTTATCTTATATTCATTAGAATTCACCCTAATACCTGTTATCAAATTATCTTGCCTAATCATCTGTGCCAAAGTTCAATAACCAATGCAAACAGCTGGTGACAAAGGACAACCCTGTCTAGTTGATTCTCATCATTGTTGTTGATATAAGCTTGAAATTCTTTCAGCTGAAATAAATGCATATTTTCAACTAAAATTAGAAGTCCATGAAAGTTCATTTGTATTTGCTTAATACTACAATAAGAACATTCAAATTTAAAGAAAAAAACAGAAGGTGCAAACAGTTTTCATTTTCTTTGTTTTCATTGAGTAAATTTTTTAAATGTTAAAAGAAATTGTAGGTTTTTTGTTAAAGACTTCATTGGAATGGTTAACAGCTTTCCAATCAGATTATAGTTTCAAGACTTCTGGAAATATTTGGAACATTCAATGTATGATGGGAGATTCCCAACATCAAAACGGCCACGTATGTGATAGACAAACACTGGTTTCCTGCAATATAGAAAATAAAAATTAGAAAAATGGCATAAAATTTTAAAATAATTTATTGAGACACTCTCACCTTGAGTAGAGCCAAAGTAAAAAATTTCCAGGTGCATCTCTCTCTTCCAAGGGTGAATTCTATTGAAAAAGAACATTTCAAATAAGTATTTTATATAAACAACTAAAATAATTCTTATTTTATCAAGAAATTATTAAATGATAAATTGATTGAAAGGAAAAGTTTATTGGAACTTTTGGGTCATTTCAAACATTTGATCTGAGCATACAATTTAAATATAGTTTTCTAAATTGTAACAAAAGATATTTCATTTAACTAATTGACTTTAAAAGATTTACTGCCTATTTGAAGCATGTTGTGGAGTTGTTTATATGAAAATGGAGTACATGAAAGTGAAAATATTAAATACAAAGTTTTCAAAATACTGTATTAATTAATCTTTTACAGGCAATATAGAATACTGTTTGCACAAAATGTATTAATACTTAATTCATCAACTTGATAACTGCCCGATATTTATCCAGTTATAAAATGATCTAAAAATTAATAGAATGGATTTACTCCCAACACTTACCCATTTGTCTTGAAGAAATTTTGCAATTAATGGAACTGTATTTTTTGAGTATATGTAAAAGCATGGGCACTGGAAGATAGAAAATTTAAATAGATAAACTTGAGTCAATATTCATCCAGACATATTGTGCTGAAGTGCCAAATGTTTTAACTGAAAGAAATTAAAGATGAAAATGTTAATGAGCTCCGCAAGAATGCACTAGCATGAACTGATGCTTTTAAAATTACTTTTTCCAAATAGACTTTTTAAAGAGAAGAAATGGCCAATAAATATAAGACCAAAAATCTTACTGCTCTGCGCGATGCTGTTTCAGTGGAGCTGGGTTTTTCTTTAAATCCAGTGACTTGAAAATTTTCATTTATTTCTAAAATGCCAAACTTTGCAGTTTCTGCTAAGAAGATGATGTGTTAGTTTTACCCAAATATTGGTTCAAAGAAAAAAATAAAATTTGTAATAATTTATTGGATTGACCTTCATTTTGGCATAGGTATGACAAAACCAAACTGTTATCGTAGTTAATATTCTGCAGCTCATCAAATTTTGCAAGGACATCTGAAAGATTGAAGTCCTCGTAGAACAATGTATCCCTGGGGAAAAATAAATAGTCAAAATGAAGGCCAGAACAATTTTGAACAGTCTGAAGCCCACTGCAGTAGATTTTCCCACATTCTTTTATAAATTGCGTGGGTATATCTCATGAATTGTGCATGTTTTTCCCACTTTTATACATTGTGCGCATATGTCTTATTAAATTGTGCATGTTTTTTTTCCCCACTCTTTCATAAACTGTGCGCATATGTGCTTTATTCCCGCTACTATTTCACTACCCTGTGTGTACGTAATGAGTCACTTAAGATGTCAACACTGGAGCTTGGGCTCTCCCCCACTTTGATCTGTAATACTGGATATTTAAGGTTAAAAGACAAATGGCCCTCCCGGTATTTCAACAAAGGTCGTTCACATGCCAGTTTAGCAGGTTGCCAATGTGAAAAGGACTATTGTTTCAGAGGTAGATTCAAACAAAAAATGTATAGTAATGTGATAATAAAACAGGAAGATTGATAATGATAGTAATCAAGTTGTCTTCAAGTAATGTTTGCACAGGTTAAGTGGACTTAGTCTTTCTGAGTTTAGAAATTTGAATGATAATATTTAAAGATCAACCAGATCATTTCAAAAGTTAAGACATATGAGAGACTGCAGATGTTGGAATATGGAGGAATAAACAATCTGCTAAAGGAATTCTGGTAGGCGAGCCTCATCATTGGAAGGAAAAGAATGCTCAATGTTTTGTGAAGACTTAAGAGTGCAGAGTGGTGAGAGCCAATATAATGAGGATAGAGTGGGAGAGGTTGAACAGGCCAGTAGGAGATTGATGAACTAAGGAAGGGTAAAGGATGACAGCTAGATGGTGAAGGGAGGGTTAGATGATTGATAAGTGTCTGATGAAGAAAGAAGCTTAAGGAAAACAATTATTCAGGATGGGATTAGAGATGGCTGGAAGGGTTGGAAAGAAAAGAGATTGATGTTGAATCTGGTAAGTCACATTCACTCAATGTGGAAACAACCCCCTTTGACCCAACTCTCCCATGATGACCAAAATTCTGCACCTGCCTGTTACCCCTTTATTATCTCAAACTATCCTATCCATATATAGTGTGTGTGTGTAATATATATCTATATTGGTTTCTATTATATCTCCCCCCCCCCCACCCCCAGTCTCCAACCAACCTGAAACCTGTGTCCTCTCATTGCTGATTTTCCCTATTCTGGGCAAAAGGCTGTGCAGTTACCTGCTCTATTCCTCTCATTCCGTGTGAAACTTTGAATGCTTTGCTGAAATCCATATATATGTCTACAGCTCTGCCCTCTCAACATTGTTGGTCCCATCTTCAAACTCAGATTTCTAAGTCATGACTATCCCGAATCAGCTGGTGTCCATTTAAGTGCATGTATATCTTCTCCCTCAGAATACACTCAACCTACAGATGTTCAGTTCATCAGATTCCACCACTAGTAGCCTTTATCTCCATTTATCACTGACCTCTAGCTGACTCCAATTCCACGTGAGATGACTTGTATTTGTCCACCCCATTATTCCCATTTTTCTCTCACCTCCCCTTTGTTAGGCATCTGCCTCCCATGACTCAACTCTCCCTGGTTCACCAATCTCCTAACCCTCATCCAACCCTCCCACTCTGTTCTCTTTATACTGACCATCTCCCCTCTGCATTCTCTCTTGAAGGGTTCCAGCCTCAAGTGTGAATTATTTTCCCTCCTACCAAAATGATGACTAACTTATTTTGTTCTTTGAATTATTTATCGTAGGGTACTATTATTATTAGCCAATGCTACAGAATAATTAAAGCTACAGAATTTATTTTAACTTTCAATGCCTAGTAAAAACCCCCATTAACCGGCACCTATAGGGGTTGGTAGATGCTGGTAAGTGAATTTGCAGTTGTTTAAGATTGCGTCTTGCGAGGGTTTTGTGAACTGACTGTTGGTGGGGGGGGGGGGGCTGAATGGAGAGGAGGGGTGAAGGTGCCAATTTTAAACTTTCAATTTTTTTACCTATTTATTTTGTGGGGATTTTTTTGCCAGTTCTTTGAAGCTGCTGGCTGCTTGAATTCCAGATGATAGGGGGTTTACTGTAGTCTCAAAAGTGTGTTATTAAAGAATGTTAAATATTCCATATTTTAAGTAATTTGCATTGATTTAAATTATTCAATAGCTCTTCACTTCTGTATTGTTGCTTACCCGCCTAGAATCAATACATGATCATTGATGTCAAATTGAGTAATGGCAAGCTGAAGACAAGCAATAGCACCCAGACGTTCCTATGAAGAGAAGAAACTTGTGTAAAAAAAAGGCAAGATAACTGTTCATTAAAGTTGTAAATTTAAAGATGAATATAGTAACAACATTTTAGTCAGTGTTAAATACAGTACTTACAAGTTAATAAATTAAAATAATATAAAGATAGGGACAATCCTTTTATTTATTTCTTTGGCATTTCAAGAAAAGCTTCCTTGCAGAATGGAGTTTTGCAAAATTCCTTTATGAATTGGATGTTACTTTTATTACAATGTTAATCTCCAATCAAAAATATACTTTCCATGTTCATAATTACCACATTTGGTCAGGTGGAATCAGTCTATACTCCTCTGGTTTGAGTGTTTAGAATAAGGATCCTGTCTTATATCAAGGAGATGGCCTTTCAGGTCAAGAACTGAGAAGTAACGACTTGAAGGGCAGTGAGTCTTCGGAAGGCCAAGGTAACTCAGTTATTCAATACTTTATTATTTTATATTTTTATTAAGTATTTTGTTATTGCATGTTTAAGACCAAAGAAATTATTTTTCGATATCAAGCGGAATGGGATTAGTGCTGAAAAGTGTCAATGAAGTAGCAAATCAATTGTGATCTTCTGGAAATGATGCAATAAGCATGAGGAGCCAAAGCCATATTTTGTATGCATGAATTTACTGACCATCATAGGAAGTTACAGCATTTTGAATCAGCTCAAGTTCATCAAGTATGAACCTGAGGTTCAACCTCAATACATACAGTATACAGGAGGGAGATTGAAAACTTAGCTGAATGGTGAACTAACAACAACCTCCCACTCAATGTCACCAAAACCAAGGAGCTGGTTTAGGAAGGGAAACCAGAGTTGTACGATCCAGTGATCATTGGGGGATTCGAGGTAAAGAAGCTGAGCAAATTTAAATTCCTGGGAGTCAATCTTGGAGGACCTTTCCTGGACCCATCACACAAATGAAATTGTGAAGAAAGCACATCAGCACCTCTACTTTCTTAGGAGTTTGCAGAGATTTGGTATGACTTTTGAAAAAAGGGTAAACTTCTACAAATGTGTAGTGGAAAGTGTGCTGACTGGCTGCATCACTGCCTGGTATGGAGGAACCAATACCTGAGACCTGCAAAAAAATAGTGGACACAGCCCAGTATATCACAGGCAAAAATCTCCCCACCATTGGGAACGTCTACATGGAATGCTGCCGTCAGACACTAGCGCCGATCATCAAGGATCCATACCACCCAGGAGATGCTCTGTTCTCAGTGCTGCCATCAGGAAAGAAGTGTAGGTGCCATAAGGCTCATACTATCAGGTTCAGGAACAGTTGCTACCCCTCCATCATCAGACTCAGCCACAACATACTCAATCAGAAGCTCATTTAAGGACTCTTACTTTGCACAATATTTATAACTGAATATTTTTTTCTGTATTGAACAGTTTGTTCACATTTGTTTCTTTGTTTACTTTTCTCTTTTTTTTATATCCATCTTTCTTTTTTTTAATTTTTTTTTTCACACTACGAACCATACTGACCAAAATACACACAAACATTTACCTCTTGAATATACACAGTGTCATTTTCTCCCCTTTTTCCCCCTCTCCCCACTCACTCAACGTTCAATTTTTTTCACTACTATTAGTAGAAATTCTGCCTGGCCCACAGGAAAAAAGAATCTCAGGGTTGTATGGGATGATATGTATGAGCTCTCACAATAAATCTGAACTTTGAACCTTAATTATAACCTAACCTAATCTAAACATAGATAAGGGTGGCACTGGTGCCAGTGATCTGGGTTTAAATGCAGTAGTGTTAGTTATGAGTTTTTGCATGGGTTTCCTCCCATCCTTCAAAACGTATGGGGGTTGTAGGTTAATTGCGGTATTTGGGCGGCACAGGCTCGTGGCCAGTAGGGCTTGTTATCGTGCTGTATGTCTAAATATAAATTTTTAAATGTTACGACTTTCTAATGTTCTATACAAGCACTATCTATATGTAAAAGGGAAGAACATTTGGAAACTAATACAGTACAACTCCGATGATCCAAAATGATTGGGATTGGGCCCATTTCGAATAAACAATATTTTCGGCTAACTGGACATTTTTTTAAAACAGCAAATCACTTGTAACAGTCTTTAAACATCATAGGAAGGCTTTTTAAGTATGAAATAATGTTTAATTCTCGCCAAAAAAATAACCTGAACAAAATAAGATAAATCCAACACAAAAAAACTCAAATAAATGAGGATTTCTGTTTATTTCGGATATCCTCATTTATCCAAAAATTTTCAGAGGCAAAATGAGGATTTCTGATTTTTATGAAATCCTAAATTATCCAAAAAAAAACATTTCAGAGCTAAAAAGGACGTCACTTCTGGGTCCAAAAAACTTTGGATAACTGAGAATTTTGGATAGTCTAATTTTGGATAATCAGAGTTGTACTGTAATTTAATTCACCAATCATTCATAAATGAATCATCACCATCATTGCTGATAAATACTCATTTTCTGAACAAGTATTTCTCTTACTTTTTGGAAAAGAATTAAAGTAAAATAATAATCGATTTGAGGTTTAATTTCATCCAAAAAGTGTATATAATTTCATTGGTTATCCAATGTTTTTGAAGATCAATAGCCCCAAATCATTGATTGAAGATCCTGGATATAACAGAATACCCACCTCGTTACTTCTTGTACCATCATTTAAGACTTTAACATTTTGAAACTCCTTTGCCCAATCTTCAAATTTTGCATAATAGAGATCATTTGTCTGCAAAGATCATTAGCAATTAGCATATTTGCATTAATCAATAAGGCTATAGGAATTAAAGTTTCATTTGACCCCAAATATAAATGTAAAAATACTGAAAATAAATTCAATTTTCAAGCATGATTTCTCCATAATATTCAGATAATTGACCCATGATAAACGACGAACTAAACTGGGAATTAAAATGATGACTTGGCATTTGGAATATGCAAATGGAGCATGAGGAAAATAAATCAATTACTTCCTCATTATTCCCATCTATAATTTAAAATTACCATCTATTTCCAATTCTGTGCTGAAATTCATGCAATGAACAATTTGTGGTTTTAAAAAAGATCAAATGTGTTTAATTTTTTTAATATCTCTAGTACTGATTTGGACCCTGGTATTTTTGATCAACAATTTCTTTGGCTGATACCTTCAAATAATACATCACCTTGGCAGGCAATGTGGAAGTCTTTGATTTTACTTTTAAAAAGACGTGCCTTTTTGAAATAAAAAAAAAGCACTGAAAATCTACCTTCTGTTTAAATAAATTTCCTAAGGGCAAAATGATTTTGTAAACAGGTCAAATAACCATGTTTTCATACCAATTTGAAATATAGAAATTAGGAAAATAATTTCATAATGGCTTTCAGAAAGTTCCAACTTAAACCCAGTAAGGCAGTTGGCTCATTGGTCAATTTGGAGCTAATTTATCCCACTCACTTCATCTCTTTTTTTTCTGGTTGAGTTGACTTTCCACTTCACTTTGGGAAGCTACTAAATCTGCTTCCAACACCTAGAGATTATAACAAATCATAACATCAATTTGTTTTTGTCACCTCTGCTTCTTTTACTGACACCTTAAATCTGTATATGACTATGAAATCTGTTATTTACTGTGTTATCTTCATTAGAATTCATAAAGAATTGTTTTTAAAATCAGCATCAAAACTTCTTTCAGCTTTATCTACTTAAAGGATAAAAATCCCTTTATTTTTCATCCTTCCTTGACGTCCTTTTTTAAAAAAAAAATCTGATATCCAGCATGGAAATGTATTCCAACTGAGGCCTAAGTTGTGTTTTTCATATTTTGTATAAACTTTAATTTTGGCTCTATTCCACTTAATTATAGAGCCAAATCCACATTTTTAGCAGCCTTTCAGTGCACACAGGCTTCCTGTTTGCGTCACCTAAAATTGTAGCCATCTGTTCAAACAGTCTCTACTTATGCTTTTACCAAAGTATTAATGTACCCTTTTTTTGCAATAAACCATCTATCTGCCCATATCATTATATTATTATATTCCTTGAAGTTTACTGCATTTCCAAGTTTTATGTCTTCTGCACAGGATGAAATTATTCCTTGTCATAATTATAGCTGTGATCGTTCAAACAGGTCTCTTTTTCGGGGGGAAAAAATCAATATATCAACGTACAACGACATAAACTGTATCAATAGAGTTGATCTTGCTTATCGTTGACAGCCAATGACTTATAAGTGGCTGATGCCCTACTGGGAGAAGGGGCTTCGGGATGCCAAGGAGATGCTTGAAATCTCCGCTGTCGTCACTCTGTAGATCACGGTTCAACCTTGTGCCGTAGCCGGCGGCTAGAATAAGAGCTTTCATGGTATCTGCAGTGTATCCTGCCGGAAGAGATCAACAACACAGAGCTTACGTGCTATCACCAATTTTTTTTTAACATATCACCACTATTTTTTGAAGCTATTTCCCATTGAAGTTCGAGGATTTTATTCGATAAAGTTTCTTTTTGCTACTCATCTCAATAATAAAATGCACGAGAACCCCCTTCCCATTCCTCCTCCAACACTTGGCGCACGTACTGGAGCTGTGCGAGAATTGACCCGGTTCTGGTGACACCCCAGGACCAAGGGGTGGTGTGGACAAGCTGCAAAGAGCTGACACTGGCTGGCGAATTCCTATCCGAAGTCCCAGGTGACCCAGTCAGACCAAGCCTTTCCTAAAATGCAGATGAGCGTTTAATCGGCGTGGCGGCTTTCTATTCAAGACTGGCCGCAAGTGGAACAGAAAGCTTGCAGATGGAAAGAGAAGGCCATGAAACAGCCGGAGCCGTCCGATTCGCAATGGGGGGGGGTCCACGGAACGCAGGGCCCAGTCAACGCACAGAGCTTTACCTGGCACGTCGGCGGTTGCGCGGGGCAGCAGCGGAAACCGGAAGAGGCAACATTCCGCGCAGAGGCTCGTGGTTGGGCCGGCGGCGTTGCCCGGGAGACGCCGCGCGAGGTTCAACTGCCCACGGGCAGGCGAAGGAGCTGACCGCGCTTGGGGCATGCGCGATCCAGCAGCTCGGGAACAGCCCACCGGGTCCAGCGACACGACCTCCTCCCCTCGCTCCAGGGACTAGCCTCACTGTAGTTTCACCCACCTCAGTGTGCCAACTCCAGCTGCGGTCTCACCACTGAGGTGCTGTCACTTTCAGGTCGAGTTGGCTTGCCCCAGCGACAGGCTGTCATCTCTAGCCCCCTTCCCTCAGTGACGATCGTCTAACTCCAGCAGTGTGGGGGACAACCTCACCCGTATATTTTATTTTTATCTATTATAACTTGAACTCTACAAACCTTAAGTGATATTTTCCAGTTTCATATCATTGTCAGTACCAGCTTGGCATTTTCAATAAGCTTTACCATCAACAGGACTCCACCAATCTTCAGTTTGATAATTCACTGACAATCTCCAGTAATATTCTCCTAACACTATTGCCAACTCCCTACAAACCTTCCCATTTCTTTATTGGCCTCAGCATTGCTACATCTGCTTAAGTAACCCAATCATTCTCAATGGAATTGTGCTAACTGCAGTAACACGACTGACCTCAGTACAACTCCACGGTCCTGTCGACACTTCCAATTTTAACATTGTAACTTCAATGATGTTATCAATCACAACAAAAATATATCAGTTCTCAAATCAGAACTTCTTTATCCTCATTGACCTTCCTCCAGTTCAGCTCATCAGCAATCTACCCTCGACTGAAAACATTCCGTCACAGGAAAATGTTGCCAACCTCAACAAAATCTAAGAGCACTACTTAGAACAGTATTAAAAGGGTAACACTTGTATCAGTTTCAAAGGGCTTTGGCTGCTCTTAAAGTTAATGAGAACTGTAAATGACCAAAACTATTTCCCTTAATCTGTATATTAATTTGCTATCTTCTGAGAATTGCTGTTTTAGCAAACTAATTTATTTATCCTGATATATTAACTCTTAGTGTCTCCTTATCAAAGGAAATTTCGTGACCAACTCACAACAAACTGTCATTCAAAGTTCATTTCAGTGGTATGTATTTTTGTATAATATGAAGAATATTATTTATGAACTAAACTGATATAACTAGTTGGACCAGATAGGATTCTGGGCTTTAACAACTCTTTTAGTAATTTGAGAAAATAGCTGATTTATCCTGTTGATGAAAATATGTTTCTTATTCTTGTAGAGAAAACTATAATTTTATACAGGTTTAATGAACCAACAGTTTAACATTTATTTTCACTTTCGATAGTTGTGCTTTCAAATGCAATAGAATTGATTTTTTTGATGTTATTTATGGAATGCAATCTGATGAGGAATATTAAAAGCAATAAGAATCAGAATCCTGGAAGCACACAGCAAGCCAAGTAGTATCAATAAGGAAAGAAACAGTAATCAGAATTGGAAAAGTGGAAAAAACAAGTGTATGAAGTTGCCTTGATGGAAAGGAGTGGAGAGTGAGGGGATGCATTTTTCTCATTTGAAATACCCACAGTACAACATCTGTACAGTCCTTGGTGACAGAGCTGAATGTGATAAGACATCAGGGAACAGAAAACTATAACTAGATGAGATGTAATGAGTGGATTATATACCAGTTCAGTTTAAAGCAAAATCACAGATCAGTTGTGTTTCAGAGAACTGATATAAGGATTTAAACTGAACATGCACAAGATATTTGGGATATTGGACAGCACAAAAGTCCAGGAAATATGTCTATAGGAGCATGAAATTATCAGTGCAATCTGGTTTTAACTTTATGACCTAGAACTAATCTTTTCAGTTCTGTCACTGAAACAGAACCATATCAGTATAAATGAATTGTATTGTCTTACACTTGCTTTTCTCCTAAATCTCCCCAGTCTTGATAAAAGGTTTTGCCTCAGAACATTAACCATTCTTTTTCTCCCACTTCACATGTGATGATACACTATGGTACATCACTTGGCCAACAGGTGGCCTAGAGACAACGGCACCCTGCCTAATGACATCCGACCACCAGGTGGGCCCAAAGGGCCCATGGTATAAAGCCAAGGTCCTGACCATGTGCTCTCTCTCTCTCTCTCTCTCTCTCTCTCTCTCTCTCTCTCTCTCTCTCTCTCTCTCTCTCTCTCTCTTTCGGGATCACTGTAAGCACAGCTAGCAGCCAACTAAACATTTATGTGAGTGGAATAAAGTTGTGTTTCCCCAAACTATACTGTGCCTGTGTTTTCCTTTGGTGCAGCTTGCCACACCACAAACGACTACAGTGGTGACTCTGACAATCCAAAACAGCCTCTTTTGGATTGCAAAATGCAGAAGGAGACAATTCAGGTCTACAGGATGCAGTTTCACTCAAACTGCCCAACTTCTGGGCATCACAACCGCAAGTATGGTTTGAACAGGCTGAAGCTCTATTCCACATACACCAGATAACTGTCGATGCTGCAAAGTACTTCTATGTGGTCAGTGCACTGGACCAGGAAAGCACTGGGTGCATCATCAATTACCTTCACCAACCACTAGCCATTAATAAGAAAGAAGGGATCAAAATGCTCCTCAAGCATACATTCGCTCTCTCCCCCGTTTCAGAGTGGCAAAACCGCTGCACATGGATGGCCTAGGCAACTGCAAATCATCTATGCTCATGAATGAAATGCTCACCCTGATGGATGGACATAGGACCTGTCTCCTCTTTGAACAGGCTCTTTCAAATGCCTGAGGACATCTGCCTGCTCCTCTCAGATGATGACTTCACTCATCCCTGATGACTGGCAGCTCGTGCAGATATACTATAGCAAGCTGGAGGAGGCAACCATCAACCAGATGGTGTTTGTACTTCACCAAGAGATACAGACAGCCCAGCCTCCACAGAAAGGGCAACAGTGACACCAGCCTCAAACAGTGCTAGCAAGGACAAGTAGTGCTATTGCCACCAAAGATATGGCTCTGTGGCCCACTAATGCTGACTACCCTGCACGCATCTTGCAAATGCCTCGGCGGGCTGTCGGTCAAGACAACAGTGGCCAGCCAAAAAGATCGACTCCTCTACAAATGGGATTGTCATTTGGGGTGGCATTTTCTCGTTGACACGAGAGCGGAGGTCAGTGTGCTGCACTCCTTGAGAAATGACACTGATTCTAAAAAGAAGGGGCATCCTCTGACCACCGCTAACAGGAGCAGCATCAAGATGTACAGGGTCTGCATGATCCTGCTCAACTTCAACTCCTGCCATTTCAAGTTGTCCTTTATCATCGCTGATGTCTCACAAATGCTTCTGGGCACCGATTTCCTCTGGGTGCAGTTGCTGCTGGTCAATTTGAAAGGACAACATCTCATCAATTCCAAGACATTCACCTTCACCAATCACCTTGCACCATGCCAAAATGACTACACCCACTTTGGTTCGGTGACCTTCTCTGACAACGAATATGCCAGGATCCCAGCTGATTTCCCAGATATCATAACTCCTCTGTTCACAACAGCCAGCCCCAAGCATGGGGTGCAGCACCATATCTCCCCCCCCACCGGATTGCCACTCCATGCATGTGGATGCAGGCTGCCCCCCCCCCCCCCCCACCGCCCTCCTAACAAGCACCAACTGGCCAAAGACAAGTTCTTCAGGATGGAGGAAATGGGCACAGTTCGCTGCTCACATAGTCCCCAAAACTTCTGGGGGCTGAAGACCCTGTGGAGACTACTGCCTTATTAGCAAGGTCACAACAGCTGATCGGTACCCTATCCCTCACATCTGGGACTTTAAGGAAAATCTGGATGGTGACAGGGTATTTTCAAAGATCAGCCTGGTACGTGGCTGCCATCAGATTTTTGTCACCCAGACGACATCCCCAAGACGGCTCTCATCTCCCTATTCAGGCTCTTTACTTCCTGTGCATGCCTTTCAGCCTTAAGAATGCTGCCCAAGCTTTCAATAGGCTTATGGACATGGTAGGCTGCAAACTCAACTTTGTATTATCTACCTTAATGACATCCTCATTGCCAGCTGCTCTCGCCAAGAACACAGTGCACACCTCTGACAGCTCTGCCAGAGGCTTGATAAGCATGGCCTGGAGATCAACCTTGCTAAGTTTCAGTTTGGCCTCACTTTCATCAACTTCCTCAGCCACCACATCAATCAGCACAGAGTGGTCCCACTCCCGTACAAGGTTGAGGCCATTTGCAACTTTCCCAAATGCTCTACTGTGAAAGGACTCCAAGAGTTTGTTGGCATGATCAATTTCTATCACTGTTTCTTGCCAGCAACAGCCAGGAATATGCAACCACTTTTCAAGGTCCTGGCCACAAACCGAAAGAGCACTTTTGGGACAATGTGACCACAACTGCATTCAACAATGCTAAGGAAGCGCTGGCAAAGGCACTTAGTCTGGTACATCCATGGCCCAATGCACCAACCGTCCTCCTGGTTGACACATCTGGTATAGCTGTGGGCAGTGTGCTGGAGCAACTGATCAATGATACCTGGCAGTCCCTCACCTTTTTCATCATCACCTGAGATGCCCCGAGCAGCAATACAGTGCTTTCTACTGGGAGATCCGCACTTTCTGGCATTTGTGCTATTTTCTCGAGGGCATGGATTTCTTGGCTTTCATGGACCAAAAACCATTCAGGATGGCCTTTGTCTGATCTTTGGTCAGCCTGACAGCAACGCCAACTGACCCACATGTCGGTATATAAGACTTCTATCCAGCACATCGCAGGCAAGAGCAACCAGGTCGCAGATGCTTATCCCGTACGACTATCAATGCCATCCACACTCTGGCCCAGGTGTTGACTACACAGCCATGGCAGCCATCCAACGAGAAGATAAAGAGATGCTTGCCTACCGCACTGCCATCTCAAATCTAAAGTTAGAGAATGTGAGATTTGGGCCTGCTGACACCACACTCCTCTGCAATATGTCTACAGGGCAGCCAAGACCATCAACCTGCTGCCTGGCGACGCCAGGTCTTCGACATGATTCATGACCTTGCTCACCCTTCCCTTCGGGCAACAAAGAAACTTATTACAGCCAAGTTCATGTGGCACGGGTTGCACAAACATGTTGGCAACTGAGCAAGAGCGTACATCCCCTTTCAAACCTCCAAGATTCAGTGACACATCAAGGCGCTGCAGCAGAACTTCGCCCTGACACACTGACATTTCGACATTGTGGGACTGCTACCCCCATCTGAGGTTTCACTCACTTTTTCACCATTGTGGACAGATTCACAAGGTGGCCAGAGACCATCCCACTCTGGAACACCTCCACTGTGACCTGTCTCCTCACCATCCAATGGATAGCCCATTTTGGCTTGCTGGCAGACATTTCCTCTGTCAGAGGTGCGCAGTTCATCTCTGGGCTGTGTCAGCAATGGCCTGGTTGCTTGGCACTAAGCTGCACCACACAATGGCCTACCACCAGCAAGCAAACAGCATAGTGGAATGTTTTCACTGGCACATGAAGGGATCCCTCAAAGCACGGCTTACGGGCCTAGATGGGATGGATGAATTTCCATGGGCCATGCTCAGCATACGTACTGCCCCAAAGGAGGACCTGGCAACTTCCTTGGCTGAGCTGGTGAACAGCGCCCCACTTATGGTACCAGGGACCTCATTCCAGCAGCACAAGGACATCAAGAACCACCCACGACCATGCTGATGTGCCTCCATGAGAAAGTGGGCATGCTTTCTCTAGTCCCATCGTGGTGTCACAACCATATATGTCCTACCCGACCTCCAGGATCCCAGTACATTTTCCTTCGCTGAGATTTCCACCATACACCTCTGCAAAAGCCATATGAGGGGGCCATCAACATACTACTATGCCAGGGTTTTCTTCATTGACATGGGCAGCAGACCCGAGACTGTCTCTGTGGACTGTCTCACATTGGCACACTTGGACATTGACCAACCAGTGCAAGCAGCACAACTTTTCCGCAGAGGGTATCCACCATCACAACCAACCCCACCCTCAATTCAACAACCTAACCATCTCCAATACTCTGGTTCTGGGGATGTGGTTCATGTGGTGGATCACACTACTTAGTTTTCGAAACATCGTTTGGAGGTTCGGGGTCTCATAAGAGCGGGTGCCCGACGTGTGATGGGCTGGGAGAAGCAGACTGGTAGCACAAGGCTGGGTGGTTGCTTTTCCTCTCTCTGAGTCGGCAGGTTGACTCACATTTTTGACCATGGATAATGACATTTGAATTGAACTGTTGAATTATTAAACTTGATGTTTGAACTGAATTGTTAAGCAATTAAACTCAAACAAATGACTACATTTTTAAAATGTTATGCTTTTATTCACAAAGGCCTATTACAGTCTGCAATAAATAGCAAAATAATGCTTGAGGAAATGTATGTGTTAGGAACACAGATTATATGATCTAGACAGATATTATGCTGTACAAGAGTTGATATGATGTAACTCAATTGGTTTCTATCCAGAATTATTTTTAAGAAATAATGATAAATCAACAATTATGGATGGATTTTTTGAATTATATTAATGATCTAACTGCGCTGGGTAGGTCATGTCTCCAGAATGGAGGACCATCACCTTCCCAAGATCGTGTTATATGGCAAGCTCTCCATTGGCCACCGTGACAGAGGTGCACCAAAGAAGAGGTACAAGGACTGCTTAAAGAAATCTCTTGGTGCCTGCCACATTGACCACCGCCAGTGGGCTGATATCGCCTCAAACCGTGCATCTTGGCGCCTCACAGTTCGGCGGGCAGCAACCTCCTTTGAAGAAGACCACAGAGCCCACCTCACTGACAAAAGACAAAGGAGAAAAAACCCAACACCCAACCCCAACCAACCAATTTTCCCTTGCAACCGCTGCAACCGTGTCTGCCTGTCCGCATCGGACTTGTCAGCCACAAACGAGCCTGCAGCTGACGTGGACATTACCCCTCCATAAATCTTCGTCCGTGAAGCCAAGCCAAAGAAGAAGATATGGTATAACATGGTTTATGTTATATTAGTAAACTTTGTATGTAGGATTATTAAGTTAAACTCATAAAAATATTTTCAAAAGAAAAGGAACACATTAATTATAAGAAAGGTAAACTTAAGAACTAACACATCACATTCCTCTTGAACAACCTTAAACCCAATGGCATAAACATCAATTTTTCTCATCTTGGATAAACCCCACCTCTATCTAGTTCCACTGTTTCCATCTCTTCTTTACTACTCCTGTTCTTACTTTCTCTTTAACTCCACCCCCTTCAACAGTGCTCCCACCTCTACCTGTTTCTCCACCTTTCCCATCTCCTGTCCAAATACCCCAGCACCTCTTAGCCTCTACCCAGCTTCATCCCCCAAGCCCTTTGTACTTCCTTGATATACATGATATAATTTTTAATCTTGATAAAGGGTCCTGATTTGAAATATTTACTGACCATTTCTATCATTGATGTTGCTTGACCCACCTAGTTTCTCCATCTTCTCATTGTTTTCTCAA
Source organism: Narcine bancroftii (assembly GCF_036971445.1). Lineage (NCBI taxonomy): Eukaryota > Metazoa > Chordata > Chondrichthyes > Torpediniformes > Narcinidae > Narcine > Narcine bancroftii. Next base: position 250,488,017 of record NC_091472.1, on the reverse strand, counting down.
GATGCAATTATCCGCAGTTTTTGTGTTTATCTTCAGAAATGTTTTAAACCAGTGAACTAAAACTATCTCTTTTGCAGGAGGAGGCTCATAGAAAACAGAAACTTTGCATTCTTGCTTCCTCTAAACTAAAACCAGGCAATCAAAAGAGTGAAGAGGCCAATTTGGCTGCACAGATGAATACAAGTGCTACCCTTGGCAAATATAATCTGCATGATCTACAAGAATTGCTCACCACAGCCACCTGCAGCTGGCTTCAGCCGACTGAAGAATTTCAGTATCCAGTGGAGTTCCCGAATGGATTGTCAAGCCAAATGAAAGACTTCAATTATTCCAATGCTATTATTCTAGCTCCAGTGGTACCAGATGCCCCATTTAATTATAAAGAATTCCAACAAATTTTGAGGGAATTGGTGGTGGGTATTTATGTTATGAACCAAGTTCCATCTATTTATATAGATGGTCATTATGATTGTAGTTCTGCATGCCTTCTCTCACCTGCTTACCATGACACATTTATTGGGCAAATTTTGATAAATGTTGACTACACAATGAAAGCCCTTTGGCATGGAGCCTACATGTCAAAGGAGAAAAGGATGCGATTTTCAGAATTGTGGCGCTCCAATATCGATATAGGTGTTCATGGAACTTCTAAAACAGAGAAAGATATAGTCTCTGAATTTCTTAAAGCAGGTAATTAACATTTGCTGATTAATATCATAATTTATAAAGCACTGATAATATGAAGCAGTAAACATGGAACTATCTATTGCTTTGGATAAAGCATGCATACACTAATTGTGTAATTAACATTTTAGAAAATATAGAAATGTTTTGGTTCATGTCCTTTTATTTTTTAGATTGGGTGAAATCCTGCATTGTTGAATGGTTTTCCTTTGTCTGCTAACTGCAAGTGTGCAATGGAAAACATGTTGAGAACATCAAGTAAATACTCTCACTGAAGTTCACATGAAAATTAACATGGAAGTCCACATCGACAGATTATTTATTATTTTCTAGTATGATAGGGTTAAATGCTGAGCTGTTCTTCTGGTCCAGATGATTGGCAAGAGTGCAGGGCTAGCAAGATGGCATCACTGTTGAGCTATTGTGAAGATCAGTGAATTGAAGTGGGTCCACATTTGTCCTGAGACAGGAGTTGATTTGCTCTATAATGAGCCTCTCAAGGCATTTCATCACAGTAGACATAATTTCCGCTGGCTGATAGTTGTTGAGGCAGGTCCCCCTGCTCTTCTTGGACAGTGTTATGATGAATGTCCTTTTGAAGCAGATGGGAACCTCAGACTGTAGCTGCAAGAGGTTGAAAATGTCTGCAAACCTTCAGCCAGTTGGTTCGCGCAGGTTTTAAGCATGTTGCCGGGTATACCATCTGGATTGGATGCTTTTTGAGGATTCATCCTCCAAAAGATTCTTTTCATGTCAGTGTCAGAAAATGGGAGAAAACAATAAGGATGAGGGTTTGTAAAAGTGCATTATTATTTTCCTTTTCAAAGTAAGCATAGAAAGTGTTGAACTCATCTGGAAGAGATATTTTGCAGTTTATGATACCACCTCGTTTCATCTTATTGCACGTGATGATGTGCAAGCCCTACTGCAGCTGCCAAATGTTTTTCTGAGAGTTCTGAGAATCTAAAATTGTCTTTTTGCATTGGTAATAGCCTTCCAGAGGTTGTACCTGCATTTATTGTATATCTCTGAGTCGCCTACTTGAAATGCCAAGGATCTGGTTTTCCACAGGTTGCAGATCTCTTGGGTCATCCATAGCTTCTGGATAGGATACACTAAGATAGTCTTTGTAGGAATTCATCCATGCATTTTCTGATAAAGTTGCTAACAACTGTGGCATATTCATTCAGTACAGTACTGCCACTGTCCTTGAACATGGCCCAGTCTACCGACTTGAAATAGTCTCAAAGATGCTCTCCTGCCTCCCCAGATCAGCTTTGTATCATCTTCCCTACCTGTGCAGTACTCTTCAGTTTCTGTCTGACACAGAAAGGAGAAGCATAGCCAAGTGGTCTAACAATACCAAGTGCACATATAAGATGGAGCGGTAGGATTTCTTATATGGTAGAATAACAGTAGTTAAGAGAGTTCAATCCTCTGATATTGCAGATGTGCTGATGACAGCTTGGAAGTAATTTCTTTAAGCTAGAGTGATCCCTAATCTAACACCAGGAACTCTTGCTAAACAATATTCTGCTTTATATATCCTACCAAAGTGGGTCATTTCACATTTCCCTGCATATTAATACATTTTTCCACTTGCTTAACATATCTATATTTCTTTGTGGGCACCGTTACTTTCAAATAATTTGCTCTCCCATCTACCTTTGTATTGTCAGACTATTTTCTAGAATATTGTATAAAGAATGGGCAGCCCTGGAAAATGGCAAATATGATGGTTTAGTAATTTTACATGTTCCCTTAATATATTGGTCATAGAATTTGAGAACATTCAGATTTAAGTTCTTTCTCATTGCAGGAGCACAGTCAGCAAGGTTGTGGGGTTATGATTCTGTGGTGGTTCAAATCATTCTATGGTTTTCCCCTCTTATTAACAGATCTGGATACATGTGATAAATCTTGTGCTAAATCAATGGTCTTTGAAAAATATTTCACTCTGCATTGTACCTACCACTGTATGTTTAATTTTCTCTCCCATAAAATCAACTAATTCCATATAAGTACAGTACTTGATTAATGAGAATTACCTTTACCCTTCTGCATAAATTTAGCCACATGATCAGGTAAAACAAGATAAGTTGAGCAACCAACAGTGAAGTTTTTAAATAGTTTCTGTAATGTGCTGATTCTAACAATTTACATTATTTATAACAGATTATATTTTCTGTCGAATATAAATCCACATTCCATTTAAAACTTCTTCATTATTGCAAGCCCATAAGAAACATCTTTCCGTTAGTGAGGATTATTTGATGCACCATCAATAACTCCAAAGACCTGAAGTTGCCAAAACAATAAACTTTTAATTGCTTAAAACTAAATATACGCTCATGTTGCTTGGTCCGAGTCCAGAGCTCATACTGGGGTAGGGGTCAGGGTGTAACAGCCTTTATTAGGGGGTTCCAAGGGAGGAGCCACTGGTACAGTCAGCACGGAGGTGGGCGAGCCATACACACAGAGATAGTAACCAATCATAATGCAGTGGTATCAACACATCCAGTCAACTGTTGTCAGCTCCACACAGGCTTTGAATGGCCTGTGGGGTCTGCACTGAAGATGGCAGCATCTTTGATCGGCAGCAGCCACAAGAGGTTGCAGACTCCGGGAGAGCAGAGGACTGGTGCAGGGCACCAGAAAATGTGGAGACCATCCCATGGAGAGACAACCCACGGGTACGCTGACCACGCCAGTGGACCAGTGAGGGGGCACTGAGGCTGAAAGATTCATACATGCTGCGGGCTGCTGGCGACTTGAGGTGAGGATCCCATGGAGGCTGTGGAGTGCCAGTGACTGCTGCCAGGGGACTCACATCAGGCTGCGGACTGCCGGAGACTGGCTTGAAACTGGTTGAAGGGGTATCAGAACTAGGATGCGAGGGGTGCCAAGGCACTGAAGGGTTCCTGACAATTTTGGAGTTTGGATCTGGAGCTCAGGTTGTTACTGGTTTGGACTAGACTCTGTGTGGCTGCGGAAGCACTGGAGGAGAATCTTTGGACACTCCGTGATTCTGAAGGACTCGCTTTTGCTTCTTCTTCTCTGACTTTAAGAGGTGCTTCAGGCAATTTCTGCTGGTGACGAATCAGTCTGCCTTACAGCAGGCAAAAGCAATTTCATGTGATGTGACACTGTTTTATTACAATGACAATAAATTGAATTTTGAATAAATAGGCTAGAACCATGTAAAATATTTGCCATTGTGCAGTTGACTAAATATTCAGGCAACAAACATCTTCTCTCCAATCACTCTGGCAGCAGAAAATAACTTTTTAACTTTTTTTAAATTTTGACATTGCTAAATAATTAGCAATACAAAATGAGCTGAAAATAATTTTTGATGATGTTTTAATTATTTTGTTTCATCTACACAATGCTGTCCCAGTTCACTTGTTTTGTTGTTCACGGTCTATTATTTCAGTCTCTTTTTCCACTGGAAATTTTTTTTCAAAAGGTTTGCTTCCAGAAAAAAAAACTGTTAAACACAAAGATAATTTCAGATTTACTGTATCATGTAGGAAGTTAGAGAAAAATTAAATTAATTTTTATTAAATTTAGCATGTTTAATTGCATAATGATGGTGACACTGAGCTCTTGGGTTGACTACACATATTGCACCACAAATGCAAGGAACCCGGAGTTTGTCTTGGTCACTAATTTTGCAACTGATGTAGAGCTCATAGGCTTTCTTAATAAATGTAGTCATGTTGTGTCTTTGAGCCTTAACCATACATTTGCCACAAATGTAATTTAATGTATTACAGCTGTTACAACATTGGCGAGATATTTCTGAAAACATTAAATGATATTGTTAAGTGCACTCACTATGCAATTGCCTGGAGAACATTCATTCTATAATCAATGTAATGCACAGCATCTCCATATGTGAGCTGCTTTTACAGCCAGTCTACATCTATCCTGAGTAAGCATGCCAAGGCCTAAGACAATATTTGCATGGCACCTGCCCTGAGTGCATGCTCAGGTATGCTTGGACTGACTAAAACAGCTTGTTCTGTGGGCAATATACTAGAAGACTTAAAATGTGGCAAGAAATCACAAAAATAGGTTATACAGGTATACCACGCTTTATGAATACTCAAATTATGAAAATTTGCTTTTACAAAGAATGCCGTGTTCACTTTTATGAAAGGATTTGAATGGGTTTTCATTTTGATGAAAATAGCCTTCAATAATAGTGTACTGTGCTGGGTAGGTCACGACTCCAGAATGGAGGACCATCGCCTTCCCAAGATCGTGTTATATGGTGAGCTCTCCACTGGCCACCGAGACAGAGGTGCACCAAAGAAGAGGTACAAGGACTGCCTAAAGAAATCTCTTGGTGCCTGCCACATTGACCACCGCCAGTAGGCTGATATCGCCTCAAACCGTGCATCTTGGCGCCTCACAGTTTGGCGGGCAGCAACCTCCTTTGAAGAAGACCGCAGAGCCCACCTCACTGACAAAAGACAAAGGAGGAAAAACCCAACACCCAACCCCAACCAACCAATTTTCGCTTGCAACCGCTGCAACCATGTCTGCCTGTCCCGCATCGGACTTGTCAGCCACAAACGAGCTTGCAGCTGACGTGGACATTACCCCTCCATAAATCTTCGTCCGCAAAGCCAAGCCAAAGAAAAGAAGAAAAGAAGAATAGTGAATGGGTCTTTGCTTTACTCCATTTGGCTTATGAAAGATTTCCTAGGAACACTCTAGTTTTGTAAAGTGGGGTATACCTATTTCTAAAACTATGGTATGCGATAGGAACATTTTCAGGTGATTTTCATGATCACCTGCCCACAATCCATAAAATACACCCAAAAGTGTTCAGGAAGCAATGTCTTAGTTGTCCAATGTTTTTGGCCTACTTTGTGAGTAGAGTCATACAGCACAGAAACAATTCCTTCAGCTAAATGAGTCCATGCTGACCATCAAGTGCCTATCTATACTAATAAAGTAGAACTGTAATCTTCATAGTCCGATTTTTCACTCATTTTTGAAATAATGGACCATTGTTGGTATCCTTTGAAGCAAAGAGCAGCTTTAACTTGCTTTACACTACATCTTAAGTAATTCCAATCCATACTGGATGATTGTTGCCAAAAATACTAATATTGTAACTTATGGCATGTAGAAGGAATATATATTAATCAGATAACATAAGTAGAGAAAAACTACTTTCTAAGCTGATTGTATGAAGCACTCTCATCACAGTTTATGCCACATGCTTTGAATGATGTAATAATTTACAACTACATACCTTCTAACCAACCCCCAGTGAAAAGACCAAGCTGAAAACAGAATACTGTGGGCTTATTTCAGACGTGTGGATGTATTTGGTCAAGTATTTGGTCAAATAGGGGTCTTGGTTAAGTCTGTCGCCAGATCTCTGCCCCTTCAGCTGCTGCTCTGGTAAAGCAGTTTTTTAAAAAAATTATGTCCCCTTGTGGCCTGTACATTATATGCTTATGAGGAAAATGGAAGTTTTATGTAGATATGTTAGAGGAACATTTTCTAATTTAGGACAGAGTGGGAAAAACCTTACTTCGATCCATTTCATATAATATGCTTCAATCATGAAAATAATCAAATTATTAAAATATCCTGTAATGCCATGTATCAAATGAGAAATAATTACATGATTGTTGTGGAAACTATTAAACTGAATTATAATATAAATAATGAAAGATTTGCTTCTACAAAACTCACATTCTGGAACACTAAACGTTACACATGAACTGAACAATGCACTTCTGTACAGTAATTTCTATACATTCTTATAAATACATAATTCAGGCAATAGTATTTCTAATGAAATATTTATCCTTTGTAAAATAGGTCTTAAAGATATTTCAACTGATCCTGATTTTGAAGGAATCTATAATGCTGAGGTATACATTGATCCAACATATGATCCCAACAGCTGTGAAGAAATTGAGTTATTTATGAAATATGTGAACAATATTTTACTTCAAATCCATCTTTACATGACAAGTGTTAAGCAGCATCAAAATTTGTTCACATATGATGCAGCTTATGTTCTTAGTGATGCAGTTAGACTTACCGAAGAAGAAATTGATTTAGTAAAATATCAGAGACTGCAGCAGAGATTGATTCTTCACCAGAAACTTGTTGAGAAGTATCTGTCAAGGAAAGCAGAGATCCACAGAGACATTACTCTCCTCAAGTTAATTGCCTTCCTGATACCACTTCTTATTGCACTAAGGCGGAAAAAGAAAATTCCAGATTTAAGCAGACTCCTACCTTCATTTTCTGGTAAATATTTCCATTAATATCATGTTTGATACATTTGAAAACTGTATAAGAAACATGAAAGATTGACAAAGGATATGTGTGTGTGTGTGTGTGTGTGTGTGTGTGCGCGCGCTAAACAGTGGTTTTCCTCCCATTATCTGCAGATTCACTTTCCACAGTTTCAGTTACCCGCAGTCCAAAAAATACAGTACTGCATGCTTGTGTTCAAGTAAATCTTTTAATATTGATATAATTTTTTTTGAAGACTTTATTTAAAATTTTATAACATGAATACAATAAAGAATTACATTTAAAGAAAAATAGAAAAAAAATTTAAAAAGGTATGATTACAATATTACATCAGAAAACTACACAAAATAACCCCCCCCGTTAATTGTAACACAATATTAATAGTCTAACTTAAAATTAGTCCAACCCTCCCCCCCAAAATAAAGAGTGAAGAGTTAATAAAATTGATAATATTATATATGAAAAAAAAATACCCACTTACAAAAAAGAGATAAAACTTAACCTAAAAAAATTCTAACAACAACAAAAAAAATTGTCAATACTAAAATATCACACTTAAACATATATTTAAATCAAACTTAAATGCATATAATTAGCAAACAGAGTCCACTTTAACTTATAAAAAGACATCTTATCCTGAATTGAAAAAGATATCCTTTCCATAGTCAAACAAAATTTCATTTCCAAATACCACTTATCTAAAGTTAGTATATTTCTATCTTTCCAAGTAAGTGGCATACATTTCTTAAATATTGTTATAATTTCAAACTGATTTCTTTTAAAGAGGCACTCCACTGAGATTGTTTTTCTGACAATTTATCAGTAGTATCCTGTCAACATTTATATTTTTGAAGCTTCCCCATGCTAAAAGCAGCATGTTTATCTATTAAGATCATTAAGATCATTAATCCTAAATATGAATGGGCAGTCATTCTAGAGGGAGTGCAGCTTCCACCATCCTCCATGTTTTTCTGAGAGATTTGATAGTCATGGAAACTCCATTTAGTCAATACATGATTATCTTTAAAGGAATAAAGTGCTGTGCACACATGCTTTGAAAGCATGAAAGTACAATTTTTTTAAAGAAAGTGTTTTGGGTCTCCCCAAAATTATATGCACCAAATACTGTTTTTTACAGTATTTTACAGTATTGTTGCAAAGGAGACAGTTTCTTTTCACAGATGAACTATGTTTACTGCCCAAAACCTTCATCACTACATCCACCATAACCAGCCACAATAAAAGTATATTTGCTTGATTTTTCTGTAAGTGTGAGAACAGGCACTTGAGGCCAAAAGGATAAAGCTGCACCCAAAGGCATAGCTATGAAAAATTAATTTCTTGAACTGAAAACAATGCATAACATCACAGATATTTACCACCTTATAGAGTTTATGTAACTTTCAATTTATTATGCAAATTTGACTGACATTCATGATGTATGTAAATTTGATCTGAATAGGATATGTTACTGTGAAATTGCAGAAAATTGACTAATTTGGTGAGAATAATGGATTAGAAATTGTTGTGTGTCTACACCACCAAATTTTCTTAGGTTAATCTCTAAAGCTTCCAATTTGGCAGGTGGGAAGCACAACTACAATTGCAGCTGTTCATATTGGATTGGCTGTTTCCAATGGCCTTGAGGATTTGGCTGAAAGTTTTTAAATAAAGAGATAATAATTAAACTAGAATCATGCAAATCTTGTAATGTCCATTCTGAATTTTGACGACACAAGTAGCATTTTTATTCATTCACAAAATCAGGGCAAAGGCAAGCATCAAATGGAAATGCACTGTTAAGAAGGTGGATTGGACCAAGTATGACAAATTGAATTCAATTAATGTAATTTGGGAAATGTGGAACACCAAATAAAGTGGAAAAGAAGGAAATTTAAGTTTTCAAGTGCAGCAAAACTATCATTTTACAGCTGTACAAGATGTTGTTCATCCTATTTGCAGCTGTATGATACAGCTGTCTCACCTCAACTCAGGCATTTCTCTGTTTGGAAAGAAGATGGTGAGGATGATGCAATGTGATTGTTGACTAGTAGCTACCACCTCAAAAACATAATATTACATAAAAATCATAAAAGTGCTGAAAAAAAACTCAACGGATCAGGCAGCACTGGGGAAGATGAACAGTTAACATTTTAGGTCTGCAGCTCTTAGACATAACTGGGAGAGAGATAAGATGTTGGTCTTAGTAGGAAAGAAGATCAGAGAGGGATGTGTAGATTAAATGGACATGTTGTAGGATGAGTTGAAATGGCTTAAGGGTGGCAGTTACCAGCACATTAAACTTCTTGATATATGTGATGTATTGTTAATGAAAAGTTGTGGGACCTGCCCAACAACCAGATGAAGGTTTGCAGCATTCTCTTTTTTTTAAGTTCAGATATCTTGCATCTACAGTTTTCTCATAATATACAGATTGGTTATTAGTCAGTGTCTGTGTGTAGTGAGACACTAACATAGGTGGCCTGTAACTTGGTAGGAGCCATGAGTAATTTGGGTGCCAGATGGCATGACCCCATGTAGGTTCTGGTACAAAGGATTCAGATGAGGACATCAGTGCACCAGGCCACAGAAGATAACTAGCAAATGTGCACATGAAAATGAATGGAACATTGCAATACTGCCAGAAATAAAATATTCAATGCCAAAAACATGGGGAGTAGAGAAAATAGTTACAGGGTGCACATATGACAAATGCCCAGCCATTTTATCAAATTTACTGAGTAGCATAAGTCATGATAAAAAATATTGTTACCACTCACAATTAACATTAAGAGAAGCAGTGATGCACAACCCAATTTCTATACTCATGTTCCTCTATTTTTGTCATGTCAAGCCCCTACACTTGTAGCTCAGGCATGTAACTCTGCACCTACTCCAGTACGTGAATGTATCCTTTTATTTTTGACAACCAAAACTGAAAGCAATCAAGGTGCAATCTGACTAAATTCTGAGTGATTGTAAAATACCCAAAGCTAAGAACACAAGTGAACTGTGTGAATGATTAAAAATGGCCAATAAGGGTTCATTTCACATCAATAAATTAAATAATCTCTAATGAAGGAATGTGTGAAATTATAGGTTAATTAATATCATTCAAGTTCAAGTTTGTTTCTTTATCATCTGATTGTGCCAGCGCAACCTGTTGAAACAGGGTATAATTCCAGATATAGGTAATGCTGAAACTCAACATTATGCTAAACTTTAGAGTAAAACAAAACTAGTAAAAAAAAAGTTAGGAACACATATCAGTCATTTTTCTTCATAATGAGTGATCAATATTTGGATTAAATTTTCTGAATCAATAGTGAAGGCATGACTCTCAGGAGAATTTGAAAAACAGCTTATTGCCATATTGGAGGTTATTTTTGTGTTTAAATGGATGAATTAAAATAGACAAGTATTTTTTCAACTAATAATTATTTGATCTTGTAAATCCTATGACTAAGAACTTAATTAACATTTTGGCAGTTGCAAAATTGAATGGTTTAAAAGAATGAAGAATTAAAAATAAATTATTCATGTGTAACTAACAAAATGATTTTTTTTAAATTTCATTTAACAATATAGGGAAAACTTAAATTCAAGATGCCAATTTAACCCTGCAATATTATACATAGGTTTTTTCCACCATCTCCATTTGAATAACATGTTTGAAGTAGTATTATTATTCACAATATCTCCTCTCAATGACAGATGAAAAGTTAAAAACTGAACATGAGTTTCCGCCCCTACTTCTGGGCCCAGACTTCAAATGTAAACATTTTCAGTACAAAACAAATGAGTACTTCCATTTGCATGGTGGAATTGAATTTGACATCGGAACTCCTGCAGTTGAGGATATGGATAATACTATGAAGGTACTTCTATATAACTGTGGTGTCTTTTCTTCAAGTAAAGAAAATAACACTTGACAACAAACTTTTTCAAAAGGTTTGCTTCCTGACAAAAAATTGAGGATTATGATGGACAATTTCAAGCTAAATACCAAGATAATTTCAAATTTGCTGTATCATGTAGGAGAAACATTAAATGAACTTTTATTAAATTCAGCATGTTTGATTGCATAATGATGCTGACATATTGTGTTAGTTCAGCTGGTTTAAAAATGTTTTACTGCTGATTTTCATTTTTTAAAAATATTTTATTTTGATATTTCATTATTAAACAGGAGAGCACATCATTGGTTGTTACGGAGCATATCAATGTTATTCAGTGGTTTACTTACATATGATGCCTCTCCCTCCCACGTTCCTCCCCCACCACTCGGGAGAAAAGAAAAGGTAAAGATGACATGAAGAAAGAAAGAGGAGAAAAATAGGAAAAAAGAAGAAACGAGAGGCTGGGTGTGGCGTCGGTGCTTCCAGTGTGTGTCCATGGAGATCATGAGGCCACCCCCCTGTGTAGCCACTTTTCTTAATCTATCTGTTAGTGACTCTCTATAAACCATTTTGTCGGGGAATGGTTACAGTCGTGCTCCCGTGTATTCCAGAAATAGCTGCCATATTCCAACAAAGGAGGTGAGTCAGTTCCTTGGGAATACAGCTATGCATCTTGGTAGTCTATTTGCTGATGAGAAGAGGGGAATCAGACTTCCAGGTCATCGCTATGCATTTTTTTGCTATAGCCAGAGATAGAAATATAAATTGAATTTGGAATTTGGTTAATTTGCAGCCTATATCCATAAGGTTCCCTAGTAGATATAACATTGGGTCTGACGGGAAGGCTACCTTCGTTATTTTGGTTAGTATGTTGGCCAATTCCTGCTAGAATAACTTTATGAAGGACCAGGTTGCATGAAGAAATATTCCTTGCTCCACTCCACATCTGAAGCATGTTTCTGGTTTTGCTTTGTGGATTTTTTGTGGTGTGAGGAAGAGAGCTGGTACAAACAATTGTACTGAACCAATCTGTATCTAGAGTTGATAACTGTTGTGACACTGTCTTTGCACCAGTCTGACCAAAGTCTTTCACCAATTGTAATGCCCAGGTCTAACTCCCATCTTTCCTTTGATCTGTATAGTTCTTGTTTTGGGCTTTCAGCTTGTGGTACGGAGTACTTTCTTGATAAAAATTTGGGCTCATTTCTCTATCGAAGCAACCTTTCAACCTCACTAGGCGCAGGCAGGGTCATTGAGGGGCCCTACCTGTCCCTCAGGAATGATCTTAATTGGAGGAAACAGTGAAAGATTCCGTAAGACAAATTGTATTTGCCCCTTAGCTGCTCAAAAGATATGTTGTCTTGCTTCATAGCAGTCCTTTATATATCGAATCCCCTGTCAGAGCCAAATCTCTAAGATTTTATTGCCCTTGTTCATGAGAATCAATTCATTTTGAATCAGTGGTGTGTTAGGCGATATTTCCACTTTTTTTCCCTAGTTCATTCGTTAATGTCATGCAAAATTTTAATCAGGTGTTTCAGTATGGGGTTGTCTGGTTTTTTTGGGTCCCATTTGTATATGGAAATCCTTCAATGTGTCCTCTCCCCCAGTGCATGCACTCCCATTTGCACCCAGGTGGGCGGTTCCCCCTCCTCAAAGAAGGACGCAAGGAACCTCGACTGAGGTGCAAGATAGTATTTCTTACAATCAAGTAATCCTAGCCCTCCCAAACTGTAGTCAGTTTTTTAGGGCTATTCTGGGTTCTTTCCCATTCCAAATAAATTTCCTTATATTGCCATCCAGTGCTTTAAAAAAGGATTGTGAGAGTAGAATTGGCAAGGACTGGGAGAGATATTGAAGTCCTGGCATCGCTTTCATCTTTATTCAGTTGACCCTTCCCATTAAAGTGATGGGCAGATCCCTCCACCTCATCAAGTCTCCCTCAATCTTCTCAAGAATAGAGGGTAGTTAAGTTTTTATAGGTTTTCCAGATTATGATCAATCTTGATACCTAAATACTTTATAGCTCCTGTCTGCCAACTGAAATTACTGGGTTTCTTTTGGTGTTCTTCATGGTCAAATTTATTCAGTGGCACAATGTTACTTTTTTCTATATTGGCTTTGTTGCCTGATATTGTACCATAGTCCTCTAGTGTGGTGAGCAACTTTGGCAAGGACCCGGACAGGTCTGTTAGATACAACAACGCAACATCTGCCATTAAATTTATTTTGTGCTCACATTGACCCACTTTGAATCTTTTATCAATGGATCTTTCCTAATAGCCTCTGCCAATGGTTCAATTGCTAGAACAAACAGCCCTGGAGACAGAGGACTTCCCTGCCTACTGGATCTACTAAGGGGAAATATTGGGGATGTTTGTCCATTTGTACTGACTTTTACCCGTGGTTTATCGTACAATGTTTTTATGCAGTTAACAAATGTTTGACCAATTCCAAATGTTTCCATTCTAGGCAATCAAAGGTCTTTTCTGCATCTAGTGAGACTATTATGCTTGGATCTTGCTTTGTCTATTTAAGTTATTGGCAGAGTGTCTTTTCCTAATGAAGCCCATTGGGTCTGGATCTATCAGTTTAGGGACATATCGACACAACCTGTTGGCCAGTGCCTTGACCATTATTTTGTAATCTGCATTTAATAGTGATATGGATCTGTATGAGGATGGTTTTGTTGGGGCCCTGGTTATTTTTTATTTATCACCACAATGATGGCTGTTGAGAAAGACTCTGGGAGAGTCCACATCTCCGCTGCCTGGCTCATTATCCCCATCAACAATCATATCAATAAATCTTTAAATTTCTTATAGAAGTCAGGGGGAAGCCATCCTCACTGTGTTTGCAAGGTTCCCAAGGCCTGTTCAATTTCCTCATTATAGAGTGGGGCATCTAATTCCATCTGGTCCTCTTGGATCAGTCTCGGCAGCTCAATCCTCACCAGGAACTCCTCAATTTTATTCATATCTCTTGGTACCTCTGATTTATACAATTTCTCATAATAGATTTTTAAAGACGTCATTCATTTCTCTTGCATTGTGTGTAATCGAGTCCGGCCTGGACTGAACTGCATTAACCATCCTTAGAGTTTTCTCTGTTCTCAGTTGCCAAGCCAGTATTTTATGCGTTTTTTTTTTCACTTAATTCATGATATCTTTGCTTGGAACGCAACAGCGTTTTTTTTTCCACTTTGTATGTTTGCAGAATATTATATTTGAGTTTCTTATTTTCCAATTCCAGATATTTCTCATTTGATCCCAAATTTAGGTATTTTTTTTCCAATTTTGTGATTTCCCATTCCAGTGTCTCCAACTCCCTTCGGTGTTTTTTTTAAATATACTATTGTATTTTGAGATTATTTCCCCCTTAGGTAGGACTTTAGTGTATCCCAGAGTAAAAATTTGTTATCCATTGAAGGGCAGTTCATTTCACAGAACAGGGCAATTTGTCCTCTTACAAAGGAGAAGAAGTCTGGATTTCTCAACAATGTAGCATTAAAGCGTCATCTATATGCATTAGCTTGCTTTTCAGGCATTGTTATCTGTAGAATTAGCAGTGAGTGACCTGATACTAGCCTTGCTAAGTATTCCAACTCAAGGACTCTGCCCTCCAACCAGGCAGACATTAAAAAGTAGTCAATTCTCGTGTGACAGTCATGAGATTTCAAGTAAAAGGCCTGTGGGTTCCTCTGTCTCCATTAAAAAAATCGCTGTATATCAATGTTAACAAACAAAACATTCAAAATATTCCCATCTTCTGTTTTGGCACTTCTCCTATTTATTCCTGTGCCATTTTCCCTCCTATTATGAGTCTACTCGTGTACCATCTTCTTTCTTGCTCAATTTGCACTTCAGCCTTGCGAAGTCTATCCACCTCAAATTCCCATTAACAGATTTTTTTTTAAAAACAAGGAAAAGTAAAAATATATAATTCCCCATCCCCTCCAATCATTACAGAACTTTATCAAACTCTGGTTACTCTGTCCAGCAATGTCCACAATTGTTTTGTTTTTTATGAGTCAATAGTTGTAGAACTGTAGTGGCTGTAATAAGCCCCCTTTGCCTCATAGTTGCTTAGGCATTCTGTCCATAGTTTCTTCAGAGGGTTCAATTTAGCCTGTATTTTGTAGGCTTACACATTTTCCGGTAGCTCTCTGGCACATCGCATACCTTACCGTGGTTCCTTGAACTGCTTCGTCTCCCCTCCAGGCAGCATGACTTTTAGGGTGGCCAGGAACAGCATTGCGTATTCAATTTTTTTGTCTCTCAGTATTTTCTTGACCTGGTCAAACTCTTTTCTTTGTTTTAGCAGTGCAGAGCTTAGGTCAGGGAAGAACATCAATCTTCCCCCCTGAATTTCCACCAGCTTCCCTGTATCCCTTGATCGCGTCATCGCTGCCCTTAGCATCGTTTCCCAGTCCTGGCTACTGATAAACTGCATCAGAACTGGCCTTGGTTGTTGATTTGGGGTGGGGTGGGGGCCAAATATTCAACAGCCCATTTTTATGGCTGGGGTCCTCTGAATCATTCGCTCCCTAACACTTCTGGGATCCAATGTTGGAAGAATTCCACCGGGTCCTTCCCTTCCTCCTCCTCTTTCAGGCCCAGTAGTCTAATATTATTGCACCAATTATAATTTTCGAGATATTTCAACTTATCTGTCAGTTGTTTTTTCAACAACCCACATGTTGGCTGTGTTCTCCAGTCTTTCTTGACCGTCCTGGATGTCCTCCATCTTCTCTTCCAAGACCCCGACTTGATTTTTCAGGGTCCCGATTGAGGTTCGCAGGTTGAGTAGGTCCTCTGAGACTTCTATTAGTCACTGTTCCAGACCTCCAATCTGGGTCATAGGTATCTTGGTTGGGCGAGCCCAATGTCACAGGCTTAGGCTTTGCCTTTGCACCTTCCGCACTAGGCCCTGCTGGTAGCACGAGAGCCTGCAGGTTGCCAGAGTTGAGTGAATTTTCACTCGATGTTTCCATCATTTCTGGCTGGTCTCAATCTTCAGTCGTCTGCTTCTTGCTCTTCCTGCCCATATTGCTTCAGCATGGGTAAGTTGGTTTTCTTTTGTGGATGATATTTTCCTTGTTTTAGAGACTTTTAAAATGGAGCTCTCAGGGCATGTCTTTTCAGCCTCACAGCATCATTTGACTCCTGATTTTCATTTGTACTCAGCGTCTGATGCCTCTTATGTCAGGGTCCAACAATAGTTGTCCAGCATTGATGGATTCAAGTTGCTCTGATACTGCTTTCCCATGGTCACAATGTCCTGGTGAAACCTTTCACCATGTTCATCACTGACTATCACAAGATCAGCATTTCTGCTGTATTGAATCTTCCTGAAGACAATCCTATTGTTATGTTTGCTCACTATGCTATTGCTTGAAGAACCTTTGTCTTAACATGCACTCAATCTATATCAATGTAATTCAAAGCATCTGTATATGTGATCTGCTTTTATAGCCTGTCTGTATCTATCCTGACTAAGCCTGCCCAGGCTTAAGACAATATTGGCAATGCACCTGCACTGAATGCAGGCCCAGGTATGACTGGACTGAGCAAAACAGCTTGCTCTGTGGGCAATAAACTCATAGGCTTAAATTACGACAATTAATCACCAACACAGTTATATCTAAAAAATAGTACAGTGATAGGAAAATGTTAAGGCGATTTTCATGATCAGCAGCTCAAAATCTATAAAATACACCCAAACATGTTCAGGAAGCAAAATCTTGGTTGTCCAGTGTAATTAGTAGCACATGACATGGAAAATAAGTGGATGTATTGAATTTCCTGATATTTGGTAAGTACATCATTTGGTTGATACAATGCTGTAGAAAATCTAGGCTTATTCCAGCTTCAAATGGTGATTCGTGCTCATTTAAACTGATCTCATGTTGAGCTCTGGGGCTTTCCCTTGGAGAAAAGAGTGAGAACCCAAACATGATTCATTGATCCTTGGTGTGATTCAATAGACTATGATTATCAAATGCGAAGACAGGCAATTTAAGGTGTGTTGACCTTTCCATTCAAAATGCCTGCTAATTTTGCCCATGATGTCAAAAGAGAAAGTATTTTTTTGGTGTCAGGAGTAAAAAAAATGGAACCTTTTCCTTTTTGTATGAAAAATGTAATTAGTTGCAAAATTTCCCAGAGAGTTTTGTTTTTTAATGTAACTCAAGAAGGAATTCCAGATGTGTCAATGGAATAACCTATCACATCATGAATGTTAGAAACACAAATTCTCACAAATGAGTCTCTTTAAGATCGGTGACACGACAAGCTTTATTCACAAGTCTGCAGAGTTGGACTCAACCGGCTTCTTGCCAAGTCAAGCCCTGATACATACAGTGCATTGTTTTTTATACAATTTGCTTGTCCTTCGGCATCTCCACTACACTGCTTTAATTGGTTAGTTTTTGCAGAATCATCCTGATTACTGTTAGTCACGCACACCACGATCATTCATGACCTCTGCTCACACCAAATTCTGTTTTTCACTCTTTATAAATCTTTGGCTCCTGCATGTCTCTCTGTAGTTAAATCTGTTTTAGTCTGTTGTAACATTTTCCAGCTAAACTCTAGTGGTTAGCCCCCTTTTATGACTAATCATCACATTTTAACTTAAACCCTTTTTAACCCAAATTCTCTATCTATAACAATGAAGCCATTGCATATATGAAGGCCTAAAAGGTCAAAAGCCTAACAAATTGACTTTTTTTAAAACTTGCATGAGGCTTATCTCTTTTTCAACTAGTTCATTCCAGCTAGTGTCAGAATGTGCCTTACCAAATAGTTTACTTTTCATGGGCTTGGAAGGGTAAAATTTTAAAAAAAGCCTTTGGATAGATTGAAAATAACTGCCCTGGTTCTGGTCATTGTCCACTCTAATTATGACTATTTAACACCAGGTTTTCTACAAATGAAGAATGAATTTGAGTGGGAAACCAAAGAATCACTGCCAAATTGAATCTATTTAAGTACGTAACTACTATCAATAGAAATGGAAAGGGCAAGGATAAGAGCAGATAATTATGTACAGAAATGTGACAGGTTTTTTTTAATGTTTAGAATACTACAAATAAAATTTGGATAAATTATATAATTATTGCTGTTTGGTTACAGTTTGCCTTTGATGACATCCATTCCCAAGCTGTGCACCATTTAAAACAATTGTTTAATCCTGACCTGTTACTCAGAGGCCAATATACCATACCTATGATGCAGTTGGATGGGAAAAGGTAGGGAGAAAACTCACAAAAAAAGCTAATTTTATTATAAAAACTATTGTGTTTACAAATGTTAATCATTTTTATTTCGGCTTTCTTTTACTTTATTTTCTCAAGCTCATTAATTTCTCTGAACAACATATCCTGATCTTGTGGTTTTGCTTTTATAGTCATTGAATATAAATTTTGTTCTGATATTGTGGCACACAATTAAAGATAACGTACTTTGTGTCATTTCTTTAGGTTAGACAAATTAATGCAAAAGATTATTCTTTGAAAATACGAAAAATGAAATGTATTCCTTAATGCGTGACATTTTCAAATATAAATTTGACTTATTTATTTCTGTTTTGTTGCATTGATTATGCATGATAGCACAATTTTAATGGTCAATATTTAACAAAATTATTACTGATAAAACAAGTGCGCAACTTTGTTTGATAAGAGTATTTATTATTTGTTGTTTATTAATTGCATCTGTTGTTGTCTAATCCTAATTGTTCCTTGGAATTAACACATTAAACCAAACTATGTCATTTTCCATTCAATAGGAAATTCCACAGAAGATTTAATTATTTATAATCCATCACAGTTAGCTAAATTTAATTAGTTCTAATCAGTGTAATTGTTAGTATATTGCAATTTAGCTTTCCAGCTGATTCAAAGTACTTTTACTTTGAGGAAGTGCAAGGAACAGATGATAATAATTTCTTCAAATATTATTTTCCCTCACAAATAATAGCTTTCAAAAATGAATATTTCCACCACCACCAAAGATGTGATCAGTGGTGTTGGGATCCCTGTTGTTTGCGATGTATAAAAATGACTTGGATGAAAAGGCGGGTAGATAGGTTAGCGAGCTTGCAGATGACACAAAGACTAGTGGAGTTGTGGACAGATTAGAGGGTTATCAAAGAATACAAGTAGATATAGATCAGCTCTTGATATGGGCAGATAGAATTTAATCTGAGCAAGTGTAAGGTATTGCACTTTAAGAGGCTAAATTCAAGATGAAGGCATATATTAAAGACAGTACCCTTAACAGCAATGATGTACATAAGGATCTTGGGGTCCAAGTTGATAACTCCCTGAAAGTGATGATACAAGTAGATAGGGTGGTAAAGAAGGCAAACAACATGCTTGCTGTCATTAGGTGGGACATTGAGTGTCAAAGTAAGAAAGTCATGTGGCAGATTTCTAAAGCTTTGGAGCATTGTGTACAATTCTTATCGCCCCATTACAGGAATGGTGTGGAGGCTTTGGAAAAGGGTACAGAAGATATTTACCAGGATATTGCCTGCATTCAAGGCTGTGGGCTATGAGGAGAGGTTGGACAAACTTGGGTTGTTTTCTCTAGAGCATCAGAGGCTGAGGGGACCTCTGATAGAAGTTTAGAAAATCATGAGAGGAATTGATAGGATAGACAGACAGAATCTTTTTACCCCCAAGATAAAAATGTCAAATTTTAGAGGAATGTGTTTAAGTTGAAAGGGGTAAAGTTTGAAGGAGATAAACAAGTCAAATGTTTTATGCAGAGATTGGTAGGTGCCTGGATCTTGCCAGGAGTAGTGATGGAAGTAAATACAGTAGATATGTTTAAGAGGCATTTAAATAAAGACTTGAATATTCAAGTCATATAGGTAATGTGCAACCTGCAGATTTTGTTTATTTTGGGCATCATATTCGGCATAGATACAAGAGCCAGAGAACTTGTGCTGTAGTGTTATATGTTCCATATAATTGTCTTCTGGTAAAGTATTTGCATTTGTGAAAATTACTCTTTGGCCAATCTACTAGGACAGTCAGATTGCTAATTAAATTACTTCATAAATGATGCTTCTGATGACATCAGAGTATGGTCTAACAATGTTTGTTCCAGACATTTTTACATTGTTTGTATATTTTCCTGAGAACCCAATTCACACTCATTTTCATTTTGATCAATGATCAATTATTTGATCAATTATTATGGATTTTCATTACTCAAGAGAAAATCTTGAAAGTATTATAATGATACAACTGAGGATCCGAATGATTAAACCAAGGCTGTTATGGACTTTATTAGAACTGCTGTGGACGAGTGTGCAACCATCAAATTGTTCAGGGTTTCTCCCAACCAAATGCCCTGGATGAACAATGAAATCTGGAACATGCTGAGAGATAGATCACAGTACATTCAAGTACAGAGATCAAGAACCCTTCACAAGAAAGCAATCTGCCAGGTGAATTGGAAATTCTGGACAAGAATGGAAACAATGAAGATACTCGTCAGCTGCGGCAGGGGCTAAATGATATAACAAGCTACAAAACCAAATCCAGTGTAATAGGAAACTGCAAATCTTCACTCCCAGATGAGCTCAATGCCTTCTATTCCTGATTTGACCACCAAAACAGGAAAGAACCATTGCGCACCCCCATGTCCCCGATGATGCTTTACTGAAGGTATCTGAAGATGACAGGATGGGTGCCTTCAGGAGAGTGAATCCAAGGAAAGCATCCATTCCAGAAGAGGACCAACTGAGTACTGAAAATCTGTGCCAACCAATTGGTAAGTGTATTCACTGACATCTTCAACATCACACTCTGAAAAGGTGTGGAAACCCCTGTTTCAAACAGGCTTCAATTGCTCTGTATGGTAACGTACCTAAATACCTACCAACCAATGGCACTCATATCTACAGTGATGAAATGTTTTTTGGGATGTTGGTGTTGAAGCATATCAGCTCTTGTCTGAGTGGCTAGGTGAATTTTGTAGCAATTTTCCTACCAAAGCCACAGGTCTATGGCAGATGCCATCTTAGTGGCTCTACACAAATCCATGGAACACCTAAACAGTATAGATGCATACATCAGGATGCTCTTTATTGACTGCAGTCAACACCATCATCCTCTTTAAACTAATCAACAAACTCCAAGACCTCGGCCTCAATAACCCACTATGCAATTAGGAGATTTCCTCACCCCTAATCAGTGTGGTTTGTCAAGAACACCTCTAACAAAATCTCCATTCAGTACCCCAGCACACAGGCTCCACTTACTCAATAGCTATGAATGTGTACCTCAGCATAATAACAACTCCATTTACATATTTGTCGAAGATACCATCGTAGTAGGCTGTATAAAAAGGGGTGATGAGTCAGCACACAGGAAAGAGATTGAAAACTTGGTTGAATGGTGTTCTAACAACAACAACGCCTCACTTAATGCCACCAAAACCAAAGGGATGGTTGTTTACTTTTGGAAAGGAAAACCAGAGGTGTACAATCCAGAGATCATTTTCCTTTCTTCCCACCTTCTACCTAAGCAATTTCCACTTACAGTGGATCATTCTTTCTAATTTCTTCCACTTTCAACTTCAAGTCACTACCAAGCACATCTTCCCCTACATTCTGAAGACACTATTCCCTCTATAACTCACTGGCTTTGTCTTCTTTCTGCACCAAAAACTTCTCTTTTATTCACAGATATATTTATGTGACTGCTGCATTTCCCTCAGCTATTCTTTTATCGCTTCTCCTGCCCTCCAGAGACCCAAATGTTCTTCCTGGTAAAGCAATGATTTACTTGTATATCTTTAATTTAGTGCCCTGTAATTGAGACTTACAATGGAGAAGCCAAATGCAAATTAGGTGACCACCGTACTAGACTATAATGGAGACCCTGAGCTTGCAATTACCTGTCACTTTAATTCTACATCATACACTGACAATAATGGTATTCCAATGAGGCTCAATGTAAATTGAGGAACATCTCACCTTCTATCTAGGCATATTACAACCCTGAATTTTGAATTCAACCACTTCAAATATCCACCTTTCAAGTCTGAATCAGAACTACCAATTCTGATGAAAGATCATAAACCTCTAGAACACAGCAACATAAGAATACAGATATGCAGGAAAAAGAATAGGCCCCCTCAAGAAGTTATCACCCTCCACTTTCTGATGAACTGCCCTCCACAAATGTTGGGTAGAGAATTTCACAGATTCACTATCTCTGTGAGAAAAAAAAATTCAAATCTTTTTTTATAATGACCAGCTCCTTATCTTGAAATACTCTCATCAAGTCATCATTTTATTTGCCATTCATACCATGAATTGCATGGTAAAGATGAGATAGTGTTTCTCCAGGACCATGGAGCAGATTTACATAAATACCAGTTAAAATAGAAATTAAAATATTAAGACATATACAATAAAAGTCCATGGTACATTATCCACATATGTTCTGGGAATTCAGGAGCCTGATGGCTTGATGAAAATACCTGTTGCCCAATCTGGATGTAAAGGTCCTAGTGCCATGATACCTCCTACCAGATGGCAGAAAGCAGAAAAGTTTACATGAGGGTCCTTCACAATGTTTCCTTCCATGTGCATCGTGTGTTGTAGATGTCCATCATGGCAGGAAGAGCGCCTCCAATGATCTTTTCTGCTGACTTCACTATCCTCTGTAGGGTCTTATGGTATGAGGTGGTACAACTTCCAAAACAGGTAGTGATGCACTTGCTCAGAATGGTCTCAATATATCCTCTGTAGAATGTGGTGAAGATGGAGGGTGGGAGGTGTACATTCCTCAGCCTTCATAGGAAGTAAAAGCGCTGCTAGGCTTTCTTGGCTCTGGAGCTGGTGTTGAGGGACTAGGTGAGATTCTCTGCCAAGTGCACACCAAGGAACTTGATGTGCACTTGACACCCTCAACGGTAGAACTGTCAATGGTCAGTGGAGAGTAATCCCCCTCGGTCCTCCTGAAGTCAACAACCATCTCTTTTGTTTCATTAATGTTCAGATACAGGTTGTTGGCTCTGCACCAGTACATTAGTGACTGCACATCATCTCTGTATGCTGACTCATCATTCTTACAAATAAGGCCCACCACGATTGTGTTGTCAGCGAACTGTGTTTTGCTGCACAGTCGTGAGTGAACAGCAGTGGACTAAGCACGCAGCCCTGGGGTGGGGGGGGGGGGGGGGTCGTCCCTGTGTTCAGTGTGATGGTCCTGGAAGTGTTGTTTCTGATCCACACTGCCTGAGGTCTCCCTGACAGGAAGTCAAGAATCCTATTGCAGAGGGAGGTGTTTAGACCCAGCAGGTTCAACTTACCTATTAGGTACAGAGGTGGAATGCTGAACTGAAGTCAATAAATGGCATTCCAGGTGAGTGAGGGCTAGAGAGAGGGTGGTGGTAATGCATCATCCATAGAGCGGTTGAATCTATATGCAAACTGCAGGGTGTCCAGTGACGGGTGCAACAGGAGCTTGATGTGCCCCATAATGGGCCTCTCAAAGCACTTCATGACAGTAGATATGAGTGCAACAGGGCGGTAGTCATTGAGACAGGATACAGATGATTTCTTCAGCATGGGGACAATGGTGGTGGCTTTGAAGCATGTGGGGACCATGACACTTCTCAGTGAGATGTTAAAGATGTCGGTGAGAACATCTGCCAGCTGAGCAGCACATCCCCTGAACACTCTACCGGGAATGTTATCTGGTCAAACAGCTTTCTGTGGGTTGTTCTTGCTCACATTGGCCACTGTAAGAGAAAGCACCTGATCATTTTGAGGAAAAGTGGTCTTCTTCGCCGCCACCTTGTTTTTTTGCCTCAAAATGCGCGTAGAAGTTGTTTAGTGCATCTGGGAGGGAAGCATTATCAGCACAGGCAAATAGTGTAGTCTTGTGGTTGGTGATATCCTGGATGCCCTTCCACATGCATCGTGTGCCGTTGCTGTCCAGGAAGTGACAATGAATGCTCTGGTCATGCACACACTTTGCTTCCTTGATAGCCTTAGTCAGCCTGGCTCTTGTAATAGCAATTGCAATCTCCTCTTGTTTAAGACTTTCTCATAAGTGAAAACATAAGACATAGGAGCAGAAATAGGCTATTCAGCCCATCGAGTCTGTCCCATCATTTAATCATGAGCTGACCCATTTTCCCACTCAGCTCCACTGCTTGGACTTCTCTTCATAATCTTTGATATCCTGGTTAATCAAGAACCTATCCATTTCTGCCTCAAATACACCCAATGACCTAGCCTGCACAACTGCTGGTGGCAACGAATTTTAAGCTGATGCCCTTCAATACTGAAGTGGTGCCCTCTTGTCCTAGACTCTCCCACCATGGGAAATAATCTTTCAACTCTGTGCACCCCTTTCAACATTTGAAATATTTCAATGAAATCTCCCTTCATTTTCATAAATTCCAATGAGTACAGGCCAAGAGCTGTCAAATGGTCCTCATATGATAACCCTTTCATTCCCGGAATCATCCTTGTGAACCTCCCCTGAACCCTCTCCAACGTCAGCATATTCTTTCTTAAATGAGGAGCCTAAAACTGCTCACAGTACTCTGTGAAGTTTCACCAGTGCCTTATAAAATATCAACATCACATCCCTGTGGATTAATCCACCCTTATTTGCTTAAAGACAGCAAGGACTTCGTCCTCTTTCATCTGTATAGGTTCCATGACCTCACTGTTTGTTTCCTTACTTCCCACGATCGAAAGATGACTGAAAGAGTTCACAAAGGAATATGATTGAGTAACAAGGTAACAAATGGAAAATAATTTGGGAAAATGAAGGGTTATGCACTTTGGTGAACACAGAAAACCATTGTATTTTTTAAATATTGTGAAACTAATCAGCTGATATATGGAGGAAGCTTGTTGTGGTATTTGATGGGATGTAGAAAGTAGACATACAGGTACAATAAGCAATCAGAAATGCAAATGGTAGATGGGCGTTTATTGCAAGGGGGCTGGAGTACAAAAGTAAGTCTTGCTAAAATCTTTGATGATATTTAGTTTGGAGTACCGAAAGAATGATATATTTAGCTAGGCCAAACTGTCTGCATGTTGTTTCTTGGGATTATACTATCAATTAAAATATAAAAAATTGATAGCAGAATTGAAAAACAGAAAATGCTGAAGCATTCTATATGTCAGTCAGTATCTTTAGAAAAAGAAACAGAATTAACATTTCAGATTTAAGACTGGTTTTCAAAACTGGTTTCTGGTTTTATAATCACCAGTAGTTCTAGTGTGAACTTATGATGGGTCTTCAGCTTGAGAATTTAATTCTGGAGTGAGTGGATATAATTTCAAGATAAAGAATCAATCATTTGGAAATGAGAGAAGAAATTTATTTATGCAGTGTATTATAAACTGTGGTTATTTTTAATTGGAGGTGTTTAGTTATTGAATATGTTCATTTTCAGATCAATAGATTTTTGAGCATTAAGGCGATTGTAGGACATGAGGAGCTTTTAGAAGAACTCAGCACATCCTGCAGTATCCATGGAGGCAAAGGGAAGGATGACATTTTGGGTCCACAGCCTGCATTAGGACATGGGTGCTCTTTTCTATAGATATATTTCCATGCATATTTTTCACAAAATTATTGAGAACAATTATCTGCTTCTGCTCAGCCCCAGTCTTGCTCTTGCCCATCAGCATGTGAATGCTTTGCCTTGCTCTTTTGGTTATCAGGAGAAGAAAAATATCTGTCAGTATTTCCACCTTGAATAAAGCTTAAAAGGTAACAATTGAGCTAAGCAATCTTTGGTGATGATACAGTATATAGAATAGGTCTTTTACAATCAGATTCTGTAGCTAATTGCCTTCCTACCTAAATAAGTGGTGTTCTTCATTTGTTGCAATAATTTGAAGGTGCACTGGATGATACAGTGGCAGAATTTCTTTAAGTTTATTTGCCACAAAATACCTAGTAGAGTGAGAAGGGTTCTCCTGCAAACAGACTAACAGGTTATCTCCAACATTCATACAGCTGAGTAAAAAGCATAATTACAGAGTATAGGATTACTATGTTCAATTAGCACCAGGCAAAGGCAGCAAGATAGCATCTATTTATTCAGAAGCCCAATGGCTATGTGGAGAAAAACAGTCTTTAAACAAGTTGGTGCCCACTTTCACACTTTCAAGTCTTCTCCCAATTGGAGGAGGGACAAGAGAGTGTGTCAGGAGTGTGATGGATCCTTTAGTATGTTGGCTGCCTTTCCTAAGAGTCCATGGAGGAGAGGGAAATTTGCTTTATGCTCTGAGTGTGCAATCTTAAACTGATCTTGAAATTTAATTGTGCCTGCAATGAAATTTGAAATCTAGGGCATACTTTTTTGATTTCATTCTCCTTTATTAAGTAAATGTCACAAAACTGTGAAGGATGCCTTCAATACAATGAACTACCACTAAATTTTATGAAATTATAATTTCTGATTCTTGATTGCTTGAAATTAAAGAATAGCTTACCTGGATAATAGATATAGTTCAATCATTACAGCTATTTTAAATTAGAATGCAACCTAATGTTGATTCTTTTCCTTCTTCTGTTGCCCAGACACTAAAGCTAAAAGTAGTTTTGTAATTTCTATTTTAGCAAAGATATTGTGACTCAAACCAAAGAATAAATGAGTGATTTTCTGACTAAGCTCATTTACCTGAAGCATTAACTCTGCTTCTCTCTCCACAGATGCTGTTTAACCTGTTGGGTGTTTCCAGTGCAGTCTGTTTCTATTTCAGATTAAAACCATGTGCACTGTTTTGCTCTTATTTCAGATTTTACTTTGGCTTATCCAAAATTTATATTTTAATTTTGTCCATGCTTCAAAATGTCTTGTTTAATGTTATTTTTACAGTTATTATGTAATCTGCATAGAATTAGAAAACTTACGGTCAACTCAGAAATTTCAGTGGTGGGGAGCCATGAGTGAAACAGTGCACATGTTCAAATCCATTAAGCTACCATTAAATGAAGACCAGATGAATGAACAATTAAAGAAAAAATTTGGTGCCATGAGAGCCACAAAATGCAAGGTGCTGAGACACTTCAATTATCCATATTCTCAGTAGATAGTTATAGAATCATGTCATACTTTAGAGGATTGAGCAGAAAAGACTGATTGACAAAACATTGTAGCATTCAAGTTCAAGTTTATTTATCATCCAATTGTACAAGTACAACCTGATGAAACAATGTTCTGTGGTCCTTGGTGCAAAGCACTGCAAACAAATGTACAGTCATAACATAGAAAAAAAACTATATATATATATATATACAGAGTACGTATATACAAATAATAAAATAAATACATTTTATTTTAAAATAAATAGTTAAGTTATGGAGGGTTTGCATGAAAAGTTTATCAGACTCAGTTTTCAGCAGACTCACTGATCATTGGAAGAAGCTGTTGCTCAGCCTGATGGCTCTAGTTCTGATAGTACTGTATTTCTTTCCCTAGAAGATGTTGCGTGTGGTGGTAGAGGTCCTCACTGATTTTGTGAGTCTGTTTTAAACAACGATCCTAGTAGATCACTTTGATGGTGGGGAGGGAGACCGGCCTAATCCTCTCTCTCTCTCCCTCCAATCCATTTCTCTGTAGTAACTATACTATACTGTGATGCAGCCAACCAGGACACTCTCAATAGAGCTCAGTCTTCTCAGTATAAGCAGTCAATATTGTGCCTTCCTTACAAGTGAGGAGATGTTGTGTGTCCAGGAAATTTCATTTCTTAAGTGGACTACGAGGAACTTGGTGCTGTCTACTCTCTCACTACTGAGCTATTGATGTGTAGTGGTGAATGGTCATCCCTGGTCCTTCTGAATTCCACAATCATCTCCTTCTGCTTGTCGGTGTTGAGACTTATTTTGTTGTTCTCACTCCATTTCATGAGATTTTCCATCTCTTCTCTGTATTATAAATCATTTATGTCACTGATGAGGCCAACTACTGTTGTGCCATCTGCAAACTTGATGACTCTGCTGGAACTGGATTTGGCAATAGAATCATGGGTCAGTAGCGTAAACAGGAACAGGCTGAGGACATAGCTCTGAGGTGTACCCATACTCAGCGTGATGGTGTTTCACATTTTCTGCCAACCCAGATAAATTTTAGTCTTTCTGTAAGGAAGTCCAGAATTCAGTTACAAAGAGTGCTGTGGCATTCCAGCAAAAAGAGCTTCTCCACTAGCCTCTGGGGAATGATTATATTAAATACTGAGCTGAAGTCAGTGAACATCAGCCTGGCGTATGAAGTGTCGTTCTCCAGATGGGTTGAGACGGAGTGGAGGGAAAAGGCTATAGCATCATCAGTGGAACAGTTCCATCTGCAAGTGAATTCAAATTGGTTCAGTATTTCAAGGAGATGTGATTTGATATATTCCATCACCAGACGCTTGAAGCATGGCATAATAGTGGAGGTCAGTGCCACTGGCAGTCATCAATGAGACCTGTTAAACCCATTTTGGATGGTAGTGGCTGTCTAGAAACCCGTGGGGATGATGGATTGTTGCAATGATGTGTTGAACATGTCTGTAAGGACATCTGTCAGTTGGTCTGTGCAGTTCTTCAGTACTTTACCAGGTTTGCTGCCTTGTGTAGCTTCACCTTGGATAGGGTTTCTGTACCTTGACTGAGGCAATGCAGTGGGTCTGTTCATTAGGGGGACATGGAGCTTTCTTCAGCATCAGCCTGTTCTTCTTGTTGAACCATGCAGAAAGTATATTCATTCTGTTAGGAAGGTTTGTCTTTGACTCGCAAGGCTGTCTTGTGGTCTGTTATAGTTTTGATCCCTTACTATATTGTTTGTTGTTGTTGTTCGTCCTTCATAGTCAAAGATGGCTTCAAAATCAAATTGGAGATTGGTGGCTGTGGGTCTGGAGGTGACTGGTGAGGCCAATTTGGGCCCTGAAGGCTCACCACAGGACGGACAGAAGTGGCTGCTGCTCGGGCCTTGTGCACAGCATGCTTTCGTTGTGCCTCGATGATGCGCCTGACTTCAGCTGCATGGGCTCCTGTGATGATCTTGCTGTACCAAGCTGGACGGTCGAGGACAAGGGTCTACCACGTATTGATGTCGACACTCAGGACTTTGAAGGACACTTTGAGGTAGTCTTTCTAACATTTCTTCTACCCCCCTCAACTGAGCGCTTGCCCTGACACAGTTCTCCATACAGCAGCTGCTTAGGCATTTGGCTGTCTGGCATTCTGACCGCATGTCCAGCCCACCAGGCTTGGGGTTTCAGCAGGAGGGTGTAGACGCTGCAGAGCCCAGCTCATTCCTGGATTTCTGTGTCTGGGACTTTGTCCTGCCACCTGATATAGAGGAGTCTGCGGAGGCATCTCAGGTGAAAGTGGTTGAGCTGTTTGGTGTGTCTACTGTAGACAATCCAGGTCTCGTTGGTGTAAAGGAGGGTGGTAAGGACCACTGCACAGTAGACCTTCAGCTTGGTGGTAAGGCTGAGTCCTCTCCACTCCCAGATGTTCTCATGGAGTCTCCCAAAGGTGGTGCTGGCTTTGGCAATCCTGTTGTTGACCTCAGGATCTATGTTCACTGCGCGAGAGAGTATGCTGCCCAGATTGGTGAAGTTGTCGGCTGCCTGGAGGTTCTGGCCCTTCACTATGATGCACGGCTCCTGGAATGTCTTTCCTGGGGCAGGCTGGTACATAACTTTGGCCTTTTTGGTGTTGATAGTGAGACCGAAGTTGTTGCAGGCTTGTGAGAAGCAGTCCATTTCTCGCTGCATCTTCTGCTCTGTGCTGGCATTGAATGCGCAGTTATCAGCAAACAAGAAGTCTCTGATGACAGTCTCTTGCACCTTTGTAAATGCCTGCAGATGCTTGAGGTTGAACAACCTGCCAACAGTCCTGTACCTGATGTGAATTCCTTCTTCGTAGTTACGGAAGGCATCTGTCAGCATGGCAGAGAATACCATACAGAACAGAGTCAGGGCAAGAACGCAGCCTTGTTTGACGCCATTTGTCACTGGGAAGGCCTTTGACTTGTCGCCATCATCCTGAACTTTCACCATCACACCGTCGTGGATGAACTTGCTGGGGCAGCCAGTCTTCTCCATGATATTCCACAAGGCTTCTCTGCTGACCGTATTGAAAGCCTTGGTTAGATTGACAAAGGTCATGAGGAGGTCGCTGTGTTGATGCTGGCATCTTTCAGCTGTTGCAGGACCTGTCCCTTTTTCCACATGGACTGGAAGAGTACAGTCAGCTTTTGCATCATGACAGGGCCTCCTGCTTTGGATACCTCAGCAGGGATTGCATCAGGTCCTGATGCTTTGCCACATAAGAGTTGCTTCTCTGCCTTCCTGACTTCATCTACTGTGGGGAGGGTGTTGAGGTTCTTGTTGATCTCTACCAGGGGCAGGCAGGCAATACCCTTGTCATTGATGTTGGCAGGGCGGTTAAAATGCTGAGCCCACTTCTTCTCTGTCAGCAGCTGTGACTCATCTGCATTGAGGAGGGGTGAGGAGCCAGAAGACTGGGGTCCGTATACAGCCATAAGCGCATCATAGAAGCGCTTTATGTTGTGGCTGTCTGCATAGCCCTGGATTTCATTGGCCTTCTTGCTGAGCCAGTTGTCCTGCATCTCGCGAAGATTTTTCTGCACCTTTCTTGTGCTGGCAAAGGCATCTTTCTTGGCTAGTGACGTGTGGTCATTCTGATGCACTCTGTACTGTTGATGTTTCTCCGTTAGTAGTGCCTGTATTTTTTCATCATTCTCATCGAATCAGTCTTGGTTTCTTCAGGTTGCTGGTCCAAGATGTTCGAGGGCAGTAGTGTAGACTGCGTCTCTGAAGGCCATCCACTGTTCCTCAACGCTGGTCCCGTCTTCTTGTGGTGTGTCTGGCAGTCTGCCTTCAAGGTCATCGGCAAATTCTTCTGTAACCCTGCTCCTTTTCAGCTTGGAGACATTCAGCCTCTTTGCAATCTTCTGCCCATGGGGTCTTCTCATGGGCAGAATGCGAAGCCTAAACTTGGACACAATGAGGCGGTGGTCAATCCAGCTGTCGGCACCACACATGGCTCTCATCACTCTGATATCCATCCTGTCCCTTTCCCTGGTGATGACATGGTCAATAAGATGCCAGTGCCTCGAGTGTGGTTGCATCCATGATGTCTTCTTATGGGTGGGTAGGCGGAACAGGGTGTTGGTGATGACAAGGTCATGTATGGCAGATGTCTTGAGGAGCAGCAAGTTGTTTGCTGTTACACTTGCCAGTGCCATGTCTTCCAATGATCCCTTCCCAGGTTTGGTAGTCTGTCCCTACTCTGGCACCTCGTGTCGCTGGTGTTTCAAAGCTGTCTATGGATCTTCTGTGTGTACCCATGCTTTGCTTTCCAGATTGCTCAGGACAGTTCAGCCCTAGCTGATCTTTGTGCTATTTTGTCTCCTGTCCTGAAGGCACCATCACAAGCTCTGAGAAGTGCCCAGACTTCTGCATCCAACCATAATTTCTGGTTAGCCATGTTTGTGAAGCATTTAATCTTGGTGCACTTTTTAATGTAGCCAGTCACTGAGCTTGTGTATTCCTCAATGTTTACATGACTGTTGTAGATGTCTGCTTCCATTAAACAGCTCCAGTCAGTGGTCTCACAACAGTCCTGTAGCACTGCTGTGCCCCTCTCCCCACCACTGCTGCAGCTCTCCCCCAGCCAATGTTGATCTCCCTGTCAATTATCTTCATTCATTTTGCCAATGGTCTGTATGCCAGGGTTAGCAAGACTGATATATAATCCAAGAATCCAAGGTGAAAGTAAGAGGCAACCTTACACACACCAGGAATGTTGGTGTACAAATGATTCAGGGTGCTCTCCCCTCTTGTGGAGAAATTGACAGGCTGTTAAAATCATGGTAGAACTGCTTTCAGGTTGGCGTAGTTGAAGTCACCCTCATTAGCCAAAGGCAGAATGCAACTGCTGCAATCAACATGACCAAGAATTCCCTGAGCAGGTAGGAGGGTCTCCATTTCACTATCAAGTATTCTATCTGCTAAGTGGAATATTTTTACAACAAAGACATTTGGACACAAGTTCTCACTGATGTAAATGCCTAGACCCTCTCCTTGAGTCTTGCCAGAAGCTGCAGCATCTCTGTCTGTCCTGAAAGAGATAAGGCCATCAAGCTGGATCATTTCAGGAATGGCAGGTGGGAAACACATTTCTGTAATCATAAGAGCACAGCAGGCCAGCAGTTTTTTCTAGTTCAGATGCACCCTCAGGTAATCCATTTTCTCCTCCAGTGATCTTACATTTGCAAGTAAGATCTTTGAAAATGTGGGTCTGAAGGAATTAACTCTCAGTCTAACCTCAATGCTAGCCCACTTGCCACGCTTTTGCTTCTCGCATAGAATCCAACAGCCTCCTCCGTGTCTCTAGTGATCTATTCCCCAGTTTTCTGCAGTCTGTGTTCCCTATAGAAAACACTTTCTATGTTCTAATATATCCTAATTTCAAAACGTGTCATCTTCAAAGAAATGTGAGGACAATATTCCAAATTACTCTCATTAATCCATAAACCAAACTTTGAAGATGCAGCTTTAAGAAGCTTTAATTCATTGATAAAAAAATAAACATTTTGAATAACTTCGCATTAAGACTTTCATAACAATGAATAAACAAAGCATATACTATATTAGTATTTAAAGATATAACAATATTCAACTTTAAACAGATATTCAAAAAGGAATAAGATGAAATAAGACGAATTCAAAGAAAAGTATCTCAAGCTCGCGTCTCTTTCATGGTTTGTCAAAGAATGAGATGTAAACTCTTTGTCTGCTTGGATATTACGACATATTACTTCATAGTCACTATGATAACACTACAAACAATACTTTTTCATAAAGGGATAGGCACAAAATTAACTAAGAATCAAAAACACAAGGTTTTAACCTTTACATTCCCTGCTTCCCTGTTAAAATTGATCAGTATCTTACCAATTCAATCTGCTAGTTTGAAAATCCAGTTAGTATTTCTTAGCTTCTCGAGTGTTTCACAATATGTAATGGGTTGGGGAGGAGCCGAAGTCTTTTGGGTTTACATGCTTATGTTCAAAGAGCAAAATTTCAGAGGATGAAATGTTCAAAGGACATGGTCACTGGGATCTCTCTCCCAGCTCAGCTGATCTTTGTACTCCTTCATAAACTGCTCTGCATATAGACATGTAGATTACAGTGGCCTTGAACTTCTTAGCTTCTCGATAATTTTAGTTAGTGGTAACTAATATATGCCATGCGGTGCAATCTGTAGAACATCATTGCATTGGTAATGTCATAAAGACTGTCCAATCATG
Organism: Narcine bancroftii; assembly: GCF_036971445.1. Taxonomy (NCBI): domain Eukaryota; kingdom Metazoa; phylum Chordata; class Chondrichthyes; order Torpediniformes; family Narcinidae; genus Narcine; species Narcine bancroftii. The sequence continues at coordinate 250,454,803 of NC_091472.1, read as the reverse complement.
GAGAAAATTAAATTCCTCCACTTTGAACAGAGACCAGCAGGCAGTGCATATTTCTGGATTCACCCCTGTAGCAGGCTTACCCAAATTTTTGGGAATGAATGACGCTGCATGTGTAGCCCTAAGTCTCCATATGAGAACCATCACCTATAACCAAGAAGGAATTGTGGAATGTGGAATAAATGGGATATGAGAAAGAGGATTATCTGAAAGCATTACTGTGGTTTTCCACCATTTCCACTCCATATGCTAGCAATTGCCTATAGGCCAGCTGATCCTATGATCAGCAGCATTCAACACACTTCTCAAAATTATTTACCCTATGGACATTGAAAGGGAAGTCTGTTACAATGTGTCTGAGCGATGTGCTTGCAATGAGTGAATTGCTGTGATTTTTGTTTGTGAGTACGGGCAGATCCCAAGTCATGATACTGTTCCTGGTTTTTCTAAGTCAGAAATGAACAAAAACAACATGTAGGTAATTATTAAGAACAGCTATGACAGGAAAGCAACCAGGCCAGGGAAGAGCAGCCACCAGCAGGCCTCACTGTCTCAGTGACCGAGCAGGTGAATCTGCTAGGTGGTCCCATCTCTGCTCAGTTCATCCTAGCCCTGTGGCATGATCAATGACCACCCACAGACAGAAGCAATAGTCAAAGGCTTTATTAATCAGAAAACATTGGCATACCTCGACATGCTGCTGGCTCACATCCAAGGCAGGTATGAGGGAGGAGACTAGGGGTCTCAGCCTTTTTAGGGATCTTACAGGGAGGAGCTACAGGTACAGAGGGCAGGCCAGCCTGTCCAGCCAGTGAGGTGATGCCTGCTTTGTAAACTGGGGACAACCTGTATAGGAGAGCTGCTAAGTATGTAAGAGAATTTTAGTGAATTTGAGAGTATCAGATGGAAATGATTGGTAGAGTTCTTAGATAAATATTGAAGGCATTCAATGTGTGAATCTATTTGTGCAGTCACAGATGAATAATTTTTTGTGTGCTCATTGAACTTCACCAACAGTGGAATCAGGTCTTGGAGTACAGAACTATGTAGGGAGAAGTCCAGCATCAACATAGGCTCTCCCAGAACCCTTCCCACTGGTAATGGTCACTCATATTCACACATATATTGTGTGTCTGTATAAATTTATGGTCAACTTTGGATTCTTGTTAATTCTTGCAGATGTATTGTTTGTCTGTATGTGTGTTATGTCTGGTTGTCTGTGTGCTTTGCACCAAGGACCGGAGAATACTGTTTTGTCGGGTTGTACTTGCACAATTAGATGACAGTCAACTTGACTTGATATCCCTGAATCCTGTCAGTCATCTCCCTCAATGTGGCTTCGTCTCTGATCTTGAAGACTTCCTAGCATGTTGAATGTTTTATCTGTTCAAACATTCAATGCAGAGATTGAGAATCAAAAGTTTTTGCATCTAATATTTTGAATGCTCCTGTGCTATCTATTGCCCTCCTGTGGTGGGTACAGTCAATGATCATTTCTCCTTTAAGCATATAGGCATGAATTCAATCAATTGATGTACAGGACAGGCATGATGATTTTAAAAACATGCTTTCCTCTGATTTAATACTTGGCATGACTTCCAAGTGTGAATAACAGAAAGTACTGGAGATTCCTATCAAGGTCATTTCAGCATAAATCTTCTTTCCAAAGGGATTTTAAATCTTTTGTGCTGGGCTTTAAGTACAGTTCTTAATTCTATCTTCAATATGTTGAACTGAACATGTAAAATACCTACCAGTTATTCATTGCTGCCTCCAAATCCAGAAATGGACTTTTTCCACAGAACTTCACAATCCTCCATTCCCAAACACACACATATTCTGAGACTTAGTGCTGTCCTATTCTTTGCCTGCCTCTGGTTTATTTTTTTGTGCTGCAATTCTATTTCAAAATTTTTTTAAACTCCTGATATAGATTCAAGTGGTCAGTTGCCCATTGGAATTCTTCAACATGGAGCATGAGCACAGAATTAAGCTATATATTAGCTTGACATTAGGATAACACATCAGCATTCATGGGATCTGATCTGTTTTAAAATAATTTCATAAACATTCAAAAATCTGGTTCATAAGAATGCTTTGCAAAAATGTAAATTTCATGAAATTGTGTTGCTTTCTTTTGTTTTTGTGCAGAATTTGCCATTTGGTCTAATATCTGTAACTGACAGTGGACTGGCTGCTGTCCTTTATTCATACTGTCAACAAAATCCAATGTCACAACTTGGAATTGTGGATGAAACTGGTTATGGACTTATTCATCATGCTGCAATACATAATCATGTGCCTATTATTTGCCAGCTGACCACAATACGTCTGAAAGTCAATCAACCTCGCAATGACAATTTTGAAAATTCAGGCAAGCTCCTAAAGCATGTTAAATACGTAAAAGATATAAAGGTATCAAATTTGGTATGAATAGGATCTTTCAATTAATTAAACCTTTCAAACAAATTTCTGTTTACATATTTGATTCTGATACATTATGTTGCTAATATTATTATAAATATAACCTAAATAACAAAGTATTCTATAGCATACAGTTAATGTACTTGGCATTTATATCATGGAATGGAGCATGACAAAGGGTCCCAGACCTGAAACTTTAACTTTTGTTCATTAATGACCTTCCTAATGAATTGCTGTATTGGCAAGTTCAGATTTAGTACTTGAGCCTCTGCATAACTTTGCTTTGCAGCATTTTGTCAACTCAATGTACTTGATTTTTTTTTTGCATTTCTTCATTTCAAAGTGGATAACCTTGCATTTTTCAATATTATATAGCCAGATTTTAACCTACTTACTTATCCACAACCTGCTGAGCCATCTAGTAAAAGTTATCAATATAGTCATAAATGGTTGAAGCAATGATCCTGATGGCACCTCACTGGTTTCTGATTTCCAATCCAGAAAATGCTCCATTTAATCCAACTCTTCATTTTCTAATGGTTAGGTGCTCCTCTATCCATGCCACAATCCTATTTAGCAATTGTACCCAAAGTCCTGTGTACCTTGTTTTGTGGATTTTTAAATTTAGATATATAGCGTGGTAAGAGGCAATTTTGGCCCATGAGTCCATGCTGCCCAATTTACCTACACCCTCAATGGGAGTAAACTGGAGCCCCTGGGGAAAACCCATGCAGACATGGGGAGAATATACAAACTCCTTACATACAGCGCAGGATTTGAACCCATGTCCCATTTGCTGGTGCTCTAACCGCTATGCAAACTATGCTGCTCATGAACTATATTTGTACTATAATGTTATCCAAGTTCTTTTTTTTAATTGTTTTAAAATTTTTCACAATGTGAACCATATCAATCAAAATGCATACAAACATTTCCCTCTTAAATATACACAGTGGCATTTTCTCCCCTTTTTTCCCCCCTACCTTCCCTCCCCCCTTCCCACCCCCTACAAACCCATTAAATGTTCAACATATACAATACAATAAAACCATTAAACAATGTCATCACACAATGAAAATAAACAAGAAAATGGTGTCATCTACTCTTACACACTGGATCAAGTCATTTTGTCTTCTTATCATTTTATCATTTTAGGGGGTGAAGGTCCGAGGCAAGCCCTCTCTGTTGTGTTCCATGTACGGTTCCCAAATTTGTTCAAATAATGAGACTTTATTTTTTAAATTATATGTTATTTTTTCCCAATGGAATACATTTATTCATTTCCATGTACCATGACACTAAGCTAGGAGGGGTTGTGTGCATGGAAGAGGGGGTCAGGAAGCTTCAGTGTGATTTGGATAAATTGAGGGACTGGGCAGATACATGGCAAATGCACTACAATGTGAATAAATGTGAGGTTATCCACTTTGGTAATACAAACCGGAGGGCAGATTACTATTTGAATGGCAATAGATTAAGAGATGGGGAAGTGCAGAGAGACCTAGGGGTACTTGTACATCAGTCTCTGAAGGCGAGCATGCAGGTACAGCAGGCGGTTAAAAAGGCAAATGGTATGTTGGCCTTCATATCAAGAGGGTTTGAGTATAGGAACAAGGATACCTTACTGCAGCTGTACAGGGCCTTGGTGAGACCCCACCTGGAGTATTGTGTGCAGTTTTGGTCACCTTATCTAAAGAAGGATGTTCTTGCAATGGAGGGAGTGCAGAGGCGATTCACCAGGCTGATACCTGGAATGGCAGGAATGACTTATGAGGAAAGATTGCGCAAATTGGGATTGTACTCGCTGGAGTTTAGAAGATTGAGAGGGGATCTCATAGAGACATATAAAATTCTGGCAGGACTGGACAGAATGGATGCAGATGGGATGTTTCCAATGATGGGAAAATCCAGAACCCAGGGCCATGGTTTGAGGATAATAGGCAAACCATTTAGGACCGAGATGAGGAGGAATTTCTATACCCAGAGGGTGGTGAATCTGTGGAATTCATTGCCACAGAGGGCAGTGGAGGCAGGTTCATTAAATATATTTAAGAAGGAATTAGATATATTTCTTCAGTATAAGGGTATTAAAGGTTACGGAGAGAAGGCGGGGATGGGGTACTGAACTTTAAGATCAACCATGATCTCGTTGAATGGCGGAGCAGGCTCGAAGGGTCGAATGATCTACTCCTGCTCCTATCTTCTATGTTTCTATGTTTCTATATTGCTGTACTCTCAGGCTCTCTTCTGATTTCCAAGTTGACATGATACATTTTTTTGCTACAGCTAAGGCTATCATAATAAATCTTTTTTGCGCTTCATCCAGTTTGAAGCCTAATTCTTTACTACTTATATTACTTAGAAGAAAGATCTCTGGATTTTTTGTAATTTTATTTAATACCTGATTTAAATCTTCCCAAAACTTTTTCACTTTCTCACATGCCCAAATTGCATGTACTGTTGTTCCCATTTCCTTCTTACAGCGAAAACATCTATCTAATAATGTTGGATCCCATTTTTTTAACTTTAGAGGCGTTATATATATGTCCTGTGTAACCAATTACACTGTATCATGCGTAACCTTGTGTTTATTATATTCTTCATAGTTCCAGAGAATAACTTTTCCCATATTTCATTCTTTATCTTTATGTTTAAATCTTTTTCCCACTTTTGTTTGGGTTTATAGCTTATTTCATCATTTTCCTTCTCTTGCAGCTTGATGTACATGTTCGTTATAAATCTTTTTATTATCATTGTTTCTGTAATCACTTATTCGAAGCTGCTTCCTTCTGGTAATCTCAGTCTACTTCCCAATTTGTCCTTTAAGTTGGCTTTCAGTTGATGGTATGCAAACATTGTACCATGAGTTATTCCATATTTGTACTTCATTTGTTCAAATGTTAATAAATGATTTCCCAAAAAACAATTTTCTATTCTTTTAATTCCTTTTCTCTACCATTCTCTAAATGAAACGTTATCTATTGTAAAAGGTATTAGTTGATTTTGCATCAATAATAATTTTGGTAGTTGGTAATTTGTTTTTTTTCCTTTCTAAGGGAATCTTCTTCCATATATTGAGTAAATGATGCAGTACTGGTGAGCTTTTATATTGCACCAGCTTTTCATCCCACTTATAAAGTATATGTTCCGGTACCTTCTCCCCTATTTTATCTAGCTCTATCTTAGTCCAATTTGGTTTTTCCCTTGTCTGATAAAAATCTGATAAATACCTTAATTGTTCTGCTCTATAATAATTTTTAAAGTTTGGTAACTGCAAAACATCTTGTTTGTACCACTCTGTTAATTTATCTTACGCTATCCAAGGTTTCCCCCCTTTCCATCAGATTTTCCTTATTATTCTCTTTAGTTCATTAAAGAATTTCTCTGTTAAGGGAATTGGTAATGATTGAAATAGGTATTGTATCCTTGGGAAGACATTCATTTTAATGCAATTTACCCTCCCTATCAATGTTAGTGGCAATTCTTTCCAATGTTCTAAGTCTTCCTGTAATTTCTTCATTAATGGCTGATAATTTAATTTGTATAGGTGGCTTAAATTATATAATCTAATACCTAGGTATTGGATTGCTTGTGTTTGCCATTTAAATGGTGATTCTTTTTAAAATTCTGTATAATCTGCATTACTCATTGGCATCACTTCACTTTAATTTGCATTGATCTTGTACCCCGATATTTCTCCATATTCCTTCAATTTCTTATGTAGTTCTTTTATTGATATTTCTGGTTCTGTTAAGTATACTATGATGTCATCTGCAAATAAACTTATTTTATACTCCTCTTTTATTTTATTTTCTGTTCTTATCAGTTCTGCCAATAGTTCTATTGCTAAAGCGAACAGTGAGGGAGATAGTGGACATCCCTACCTACTTGTCCTACTTAATTTAAATTGGTTCGATACATATCCATTTACTGTCACCTTCACCAATGGTCCATTATATAATGCTTTAATCCAATTAATGTATTTTTATGGTAGGTTGAACCTCTGTAATACTTTGAATAAATAATTCCATTCTACCCTATCAAATGGCCCTTGCGTCTAAAGCAACAACCATTGTTGGCTTCTTATTTCCTTGAACTGCATGAATTAAATTAATAAATTTACAGACATTATCCGCTGTTCGTCTTTTCTTAATTAATCCAGTTTGATCTTGTTTTACTATTTTTGGTACACAGTCAGACAATCTGTTTGCTAATAATTTTGGTATTATCTTATAATCTGAATTAAGTAGAGATATTGGTCTATATGATACTGGTGTTAGTGGATCCTTCCCTGTCTTTGGTATTACTGTAATTATTGCAGTCTTACATGAATCTGGCAAGTTTTGTGTTTCTTTTATCTAATTCATTACTTCCAGGAGAGGAAGAATGAATAACTCTTTAAATGTTTTATAGAATTCTATTGGGAATCCATCCTCTCCAGGCATTTTATTGTTTGGCAGCTTTTTTAATATATCCTGTTTTTCCTCTATTTCAAATGGTTTTATCAGCTTGTTTTGCTCCTCTTCTTACAATTTCAGCAGTTCAATTTTAGCTAGAAACTCTTCTATTTTGTCTTCTTTCCCCTTTTTCTCAGTTTGGTATAATTGTTCATAAAATTCTTTAAAGTTCTCATTAATCTCCATTGGATTATATGTAATTTGTTTGTCCTTTTTCCTTGGTCCCAATACAGTTCTTTTAGTTTGTTCTGTTTTAAGTTGCCAGGCTAATATTTTGCGTGTTTTTTCTCCTAGCTCATAATACTTTTTCTTTATTTTCAATATGTTCTTCTCCACCTTATATGTTTGTAATGTTTCGTATTTTATTTTTTTGTCTGCCAATTCTCTTTTTGTTATATCTTCCCTTGTTGCTAGTTCTTTTTCTGTACTTACTATCTCCCTTTCCAACTGTTCTATTTCCCAATTGTAGTCCTTTTTCATCTTAGTTACATAACTTATTATTTGCCCTCTAATGAAGGCTTTCATTGCATCCCATAATATAAATTTGTCTTTCATTGATTCCGTATTTATTTCAAAGTACATTTTAATTTGGCATTCAATAAATTCTCTAAATTCCTGTCTTTTAAGTAGCATGGAGTTTAATCTCCATCTATATGTTCTTGGTGGGATGTCCTCCAGTTCTATTGCTAATAACAGGGGTGAGTGATCAGATATCAATCTAGCTTTATATTCAGTTTTCTTGACTCTCCCTTGAATATGGGTTGACAACAAAAAACATATCAATCCTTGAATATGTTTTATGCCTACTCAATTAATATGACCATTCCTTCCCTCTTGGGTTTAATTTCCTGCATTGATTTAACCATAAATTTGGCCACTTTATTCTTTTTGCTAGTCTTTTGTCCAGTTTTATCCAACTTTGGGTCCAAATTAAGGTTAAAATCCTCTCCTATCAATATATTCCCCTGCGTATCTACAATCTTCAAAAAAATATCTTGCATAAACTTTTGATCCTCTTCATTAGGTGCATATATATTGATCAAATTCCAGAATTCTGAATATATCTGACACTTTATCATTACATACCTCCCTGCTGGATCTATTATTTCCTCCTCTATTTTGATTGGTACATTTTTATTGATTAATATAACTACATCTCTGGCTTTTGAATTATATGATGCTGCTGCTATGAGCCCTATCCAGTCTCTCCTTAATTTATTATGTTCCACTTCAGTTAGATGTGTTTCCTGCACAAATGTTATGTCTATTTTTTATTTTTTCAGGAAATTTAATAGGCTTTTTTGTTTAATTTGGTTATGTATTCCATTAATATTTATAGTCATATAGTTCAACATGGCCATCTCATATTCTGTTTACACCTCATTTCCGCTTCCTCACCTTTTCCCCATTTTCATCTCTCAGTTTCCCCTTTTTGAACTCAATGTATGACAACACTTTTAAAACATAAAATACTTCAACAACTCCCACATCTAAAATTCCCTTAACCCCAAATGTCCCCCCCCCCCCCCCACTGAGTTGCCTCTTGTCCCTTACCGGGCATCCACAATTCCCCTCTCCATTTGGATTGCTAACCCGCTCGCAATCATCAACTGATTTCAGTGACTGTTATTCTCTCCCACCCAACCCACTCCAGAAAAGACTTTTATCTTCACATACAACAAAGCTCACCCTCTTTCCCCCCTTACTTCTTTTCTTTCCCTTCTTTAGTTCTTACTTATTCATTATTTTTACATCTTTATATGTAGTTTGTCATCGTTCTTCGTTCTTGTTACATCTCTTCATCTCTCCTTCTGTCCTGCAGACATTCTGCAAATTCTTGTGCTTTCTCCGGATCTGAGAACAGTCTGTTTTGCTCCCCCGGGATAAATATTTTAAGCACAGCTGAATATCTCAACATAAATTTATAGCCTTTTTTCCATAGGATCAATTTTGCTGTGTTAAACTCCTTCCCCTTCTTTAGGAGTTCAAAACTTATGTCTGGTAAAAAAAATATTTTTTGACCCTTGTATTCCAATGGTTTTTTGTCTTCTCTAATTTTATTCCTTGCCCTCTCCAGTATATTTTCTCTTGTCGTGTATCTCAGAAATTTTACTAAAACGATCTTGGTTTTTATTGTGTCTGTGGTTTCGGGGCTAGTGTTCTGTGTGCTCTTTCTATTTCCATTCCTTCCTGTATTTATAGCATTCCCAGGACCTTTGGGATCCATTCTTTTACAAATTCTTTCATATTTGTGCCTTCTTCATCTTCCTTTAGGCCCACTATCTTTATGTTGTTTCGCCTACTATAGTTTTCCATTATATCAATCTTCTGAGCTAACAACTCTTGTGACTCTTTAACTTTTTTGTCACTGTCTTCCAATTTTCTTTTTAAGTCATTCACTTCCATTTCTACAGCCATTTCTCGTTCTTCCACATTTTCTAATCTTTTCCCTATTTCTGTCATGACCAGCAATATTCTGCTCATTTTTTCTTCTGTACTTTTCATTTTTCTTTTCATTTCACTAAATTCTAATGTCAACCATTCTTTTAATGCTCTCATTTGTTCTTGAAAAGTTTTTTTTATCTATATATTGTCCATCTATTTTACCTTCTATTCCTCTGTGCAGAGCTTGGTTTTCTTCTTCCTCTTCTTCTGTGTCTCCACCTGTGTTTGTGTCTTCTACTTCTCTTCCTTGTATCTGTGTCTCTTCTGACTTTCTTGTTGAGCTGCTTGCCTCACTTTGCTGGGCATTTTTTTGCATGGCTTCTTACTGTTGGTCCTCTTCTTCTGGGCTAGTTATCTGTTGGGCCTCCTGTTGCTGTTCTTCTTTCCTATCACTCCCTTTCCTGTCGCTTTCCTCTTCTTCCAGCTGAGAGCCCTGAATCGGGTATCCCTCAGCTAGTCACGCTGTGTTAGTTCGCTCCTCAGCTGGGCCCCCTCCCGTCAATGTTTTCTTTTTCCTTAGTGTGCGCATGTGCAGTTGTGCACTTCTGTTTGGCTCAGAGAGCCATTTTTGCAGTCCAGCGGTCAGGAGGTCGCGACTCTGTGGGGTCGTCACCAACCTTGGGGAGCGGGCTCTTTTCTCCACGATGGCTCCCTGTTTCTTCATGCAAGTAAGGCCTTCTCCTTTCTCTTCCAGCGTCTTTTTTTTCTTTTTTTCCCCTTTGTTTTTACTTTTTCCTTCTTGGGTGCCATTTTCTTTATTTTCTCCACAATTTTATCTTTTATTTGTTGTGTTTTATGTTTCTTGAACTTTGTGTTTTCTTCACTTTATTTCTTCTTTTCTGGAGAGGGCTGGTATTCTCCTACCGGCCACTACTCCATCACATGACTCCTCCCTCATGTTATCCAAGTTCTTGTATTATCTTTTATCTGTTTCTATGTAATCCAGTAAAATTTTGTTCTCTGGTGTTTGGTGTTCTTTTAATGCTTTATGCACATTTCCCTTCTTTCTAATTGTACTTTCTGATTGCAAGCCTATGCCAAATTAGTTTACATCCTCCCCATTAGGAAATCTTGATATAAAGATATTGTTCCACTTGCTTTATAATGTAACCTGCCCAGCTTAAAACAGGTTTAAACACAGTGCCTTTAACTTTGCATCATCTATCCATCACTACCCTCCTGTTCAGTACAGTACCATGTACTACAGAATATGGTACTGATAACTGAACAACCTAAGCACAAAAACAGGTGCATGTTCTGCTTGTAAGGAATTTCACCCTGAATAGCAAATAAATTTCAGGTGATGGTTTTGATTTTGATTTAATGCCAATTATAAGGCATGATACTAGAAACGGGAGTAGATAGACAGCAGTGCCTAGACTTGAGGAGGTCATTCTTGCAATTTTTTTCAAAGCCATCCTCAGTCTAAGTGATATCTAGTCAAAGCATGACCAACAAAGATTGACCATGCATTTTCAACAAAGTTTGCCTTAGAGGCCATGTTGATAGTTATATATGCCCAAGAGGAATGCAAATGCCTTTCTGAAGTGTGGACACTGTATTCTGCAAATACCTCCAAGTAGAGTTAAGACTACTTTGAGAAAAATTATGCCTGTTCAGGTCAGAAGTCAGTTTGGATACAGATTGTGTTGGGATTTGATTTATACCCCCAAAACCTCTCAACAAGTTTATTTTCTATTTTAACTTGTAATTGTTTTGCTTGTAGGTCAAACAGCTTTGCATATGGCTGCGAAGTGTGGGTCACTTGGTGCCCTGAACTGCCTCCTCGCCTTACAGGCAGATCAAACGAAGACTGATGCACGGGGCTGGACACCAATGCATTTTGCTGCATTTTTTAACAATGTTTCCTGTGTCAGAGCTCTGCATAGAAAGGATCCCAAACTGTTAGAGTTAGAGACATCAGCTCAGTAAGTTTTTTTTTCCTATTTATTGTAATTATATAATTTAAAAGAAACAAAAATGTGACAAATAATTTGGAATTTCTTGTGCCTTTCTATAAGTTACATCGACCAAGGAGAGTAAAAAAGTATCATGAAAAAAAAATTGACTATGAGCCACATTTAGAAATATTTAGAAAGACAGCTAAGAACTTAAAGGGGTAGATTTTAAGAATTATTTCAGATGTAAAAATTGAAGTAGAAAGGCAGATAGATTAAAAGAAGAGAATTCCAGAGTGGAGAGCTGGACAGCTACAAACAAACTTAATGATGGTGAAGCAATTTAATATTAGGATGTGCAAGAGTCCACAATCAGATGAATGCAGATATCATAGAAGATCAGGGGAATTTGTGGGGAGATTACAGATATAGGAAAAGAAAATATTTATAGGAATTTTAAAACTGAAGACTAAATCAAATTTAGGTTAGGGAGCTTGGGAGAAACACATATTATAAATTAGTATATGGTTGGTAGGTTTTGATGAGGTGATTTATAGAGTGTCAACAAAAAGAAAGCCAGCCAGGAAAGTTAGCAGAACAGTCTTTTGGAGCTAATAAAGCAGCAGATGTGGTAAGGCAGGAATAGAAGCAGGTGATATTATTGAGGTGGAAGGAAGTAATCTTGTTCATTATTAAATGGGAGCTCATCTCAAAGTCAACTACAATGAGTTTGCAAACATGGCAAATGAAAGCTAGATTGAAAATATTTGTCCTGCTAAGAAAGTAATAAAAATATCAACCTTGATAATGATATCTGCAAATTAAATTATATTTTTTTATTATATTTCTTTAATACACATTTCATGAATGCATTCTAATTTTATTTTTGGCTTAGATATCAAGCATCTCCATTACTACTTGCTGCAATGGCTGGTGCATTCGATACACTTCAATATTTATTATCTCTTGGAGCAAGTATGCTAAAAACTGACAGTGAAGGGAACAATATTGTTCATTTAGCAGCACTCTACTTCCACATAAATATTCTGAAGTTCATCATTGAGCAGAACATACCAGAACTCCAGGTCTGGAATCTTCTTAAAGGCATGGTGCTGCTGCTTTTTCTAAGAATTTCTATATATTATGTAGCATAATAATATAACTGGATTTTCATTATGTTTTGTAAAGATGATATAACCACCAGTGAAGTTTTTGTTTATCCAAGCCATGAGCAATGTTAGTAGTCAATAATACAAACATTTTGGAGGACCATGACCATCACAGAATCTCCCAATCATACTTATGACTCATCAGCTCCCCACAGACCTGAGCAATGTCATTGTTTTCTGACCTTACAAACAGTTCAATGAAAGAAATGGACAATGGTGGTGGATTTGAATTGATCAAAGTCAATCAGGAAACAATCTTGCAGAGAACCTTTGCCTATAATAGCACTTAGACCAGTAGATCTTACTGAAATGCCGAACTGGCTAAAGGGACCCTCTAATAATCTAATGATAGATTGAAATCATTAAAGATTTTGTAAATTTTACAAAGATGAATAAAGCTAAATTCTTGGTTGAGAACTACAATGTAAACACATTGGTTTCTCAGTGTTAATCAAAGCAGGAAGACTTTCAAATCATTGATGTTTTATTCAATGACTAATGTGTAGGACTTCCTACTGTTTCCCTGTGATCTAGCAGTGAGTAATGAAAACCTCTGTTTTCTTCTTTGGTTAAGTCTTCTATTCTGGAGAACAGGTCCTAATTCCTGGCACTTTGGGCCTGTTGTGTTGTCTTGTCATAACTCCCGATTAAAGTTGTAACATTCAGCTGTCAAGTGCATGGATCTCTAAGAAATATCCTCACACTGAATCCCCACAGGGATCTCCATTGTCTTCTCTCATTTACAACCTTGAATACATGCCTGTTTACACAGCATTTTGCTTCTTTAAAGTTGTCTTACATTGCTCAACCATGCCAAAATTTATTTTCCTCGCTTAATCTCGCTCAGCACAAGCAGATGTCAACTTATTGTGTCAGAACTTACAATTATTTCAATGCATTATTCAAGTGTATGCTTCTAAGGGAAGTTTCAAAACTGTGTTGATCTGTTACTGAATACTGGTAATACAAAACAACATGCCATATCTGCTTTTGTCATAACAGAAAGTATTGTTGTAGTGAAGGTCCAACATTGTTTCCTATTTGAGCTGAAATCATGAGCTGTCATTTGCTATCTCTTGAATTTTAAAAGATACTGATTGCAATGTCTTGGGATGCTTTTGATAAATCTACTTAGTGACACGAAAAATAGAATTTTCTTTCATCAAGTTCCAAAGTAGTTGTTAAATTAACACTTGTAAAGAGGAAGTAAATGGCATCTCTTTAATGGAAAATAAAGTGGATATAATCCCTCTAACAGGGTTGATACTATGTAGTGATTTGCTTGCACTTTGACGTTCATTGCTGTCCATCTGCAGAACCATCAAGTGGATCTGGAAGGGGGCTTTCCTGAAACGTGATACCTGACTAAACACCATAAAGTGCTTCATTCCTTCTTAGTACTTCCTCATTACACTTGCTACATATTTAATACCTGGAGTACATAATGATAACATTGATCAAAATTTATGAGAATTAAAATTAATGAAATCCTATAATCTTAACGACGATAACAGGAAATTTAAGTATTCTGTGCAGTTCCACCCTGTGGTGTTAGCCTCGTTTGCAGGAGGTTATTCATTTTCATTGGGTGGAGCACTGGCTGGCCCTGAAGGTTGACTGGAACTGGCTCTGGGTTTAGATAGTTCCAAATGCATTATCTCAAGGTGAAAGACAATGGTCTGGCCTAGCATGTGGGGGCATTGTTTGAGTGCCAGTGGTGGGAGCACAGATAGTGATATTTGAGGAGGAGGTTGGCTGGCCACTTGGAATCTCCTGAATTCCTGCAGTGACAAAGGTAAAATACCACAGTTATGGTAAAGTCAATATGTTTTACTTTGATAGGTCATTCAAAAGGAGCCATATAAAAGTGCAGGATAACTACTTTAATACTTTTATTTTTGTATTCTGCAAGCTTTGTATGCTCTGTAAACAAGGCCTCCACCATCCGTTCCCCCATTTCCAGGAAAAGATTTTCATTATTGCTACATACTCTGAGAAATACTGCCTGTCACAATGTGTAATGCAGTATAATGTAATTATCACAAATCTTCATAGAAGTTGATTAAAAGTGGGAACTTATACACCAAAAAAAACTGCTCTGCTTAATCAGATTTCTACCCTATAGTTCTGCAGTTTCCTAAAGGAGTGAGTACAGGTACATAAGCTCATTAACATGTTTTGCCTTGTGTAAAGGGACATAGATACCAGGAATAAATTTCTGAAGCTATGTTTTGGCCACATTCGATATTGTATATTCAGACACTAGGAAATATGCAGCATAAATTCACTTGTGATTACCAAATAGTAAATCTATAAAAATAGGAAGGAGATAATGAATTTGTTTCTATTAGTGCAAGGAAGGGGTTTGGGAGACATTTACATTTTAAGATGTATTGAAAGAATAAATAAATCTGTCAGGGTCTCAGTGACTAAGGGTTAATTTAAAATTAATGAGGAAACACGGGAGATTTTTTTTTTAAGGGGTTTATTAAAATGGAATCCTTTGCCAAAAGGAATGATTGAAATATATTTTAAGGGAGTATTTAATATTTGAACCAATAATAGATAAAAATAATTTGTATAACTTTACACCCAATGATAAAATATTGTGTGGTCAGTGTTTAATATAAGGGAAAAGCAGTAACATACTGAATGGGCCCATTACTGATAATAGAATAAACAACCAGAATACATATTTTCAGATGGACAGTCCTTTTCTTTTGTTCAAATAATAGCAAAGGATGTTTAGCATTGTACAAGGATGAATCTCAATGTAAAATTTTACCTGAAATCACAATGTAAATTTTTTTCTCTGCTATCACAATGAAAGGCAGGTCCAAAGAAACAAGGCTACAAAAATGTTCTGCTTTTCAAGTCAAGTTCATTATTATCTGATTGTACATGTACAACACAATGAAGCAGTGTCTTTCCAGACCAGAGCACGCACATAACCACACAATACACAGCACATAAAGATCACGTAACTAGTCAAAATAAATTAATGTAAATATTTGAGATGATTTTCATGGTTATAGGATTACACTATAACTTCCTGTAGTTTCGGCTCTCAATGTTGATCAGCTCCGATTTAAATTTACACCAGACAAAAAAATAGTAGAAATACATTAATTGAACCATTCAATCGTTCAATGTATCATTAAGTGAGACCTTTTCTTATCAGCATCCATAAAAATCATATCAGACAAGAAGCTTCTTCAAATATGTAAGGATACAAAAAGCTTCTTCAGTATAAGAGAGGTGAGAGTAGATATTAGCACAACTGGAAAATGACTTTGGAGAAATAATAATGGGAGACAAGGAGATGGCAGAGGAGTGAAATGATTACTTTTGCATCACTATGGAAGGCATTAGCAATGTGCTGGATGTCCAAAGATAACAGGGAAGGGAAATTAGTACAATTAGTATTTCAAGGGAGAAGGTGCTCAGAAAACTGAGTGGTCTAATGGTAGATAAGACCAGATGAATTGCACCATTGGTTTCTGAAGGAAGTAGCAGTAGAGATTGTGAAGACATTGGTAAAGATCTTTCAGGAATTATTAGATTCTGGCTTCGGCCCGGAGGAATGGAAAATCACAAATGTCACCCCACTATTAAAGAAGGAAGGGAGGCAGTAGTAAGGAAATTAAAGACCAGTTAGCCTGACATCAGAGGTTGGGAAGATGTTGGAGATTGTCACGAATGAGATTACAGTGTACTTGGAGGTACCTGACAAGATAAGCCAAAGCCAGTATAGTTTCCTTAAGGAAAAATCTTGCTTGGAGTTCTTTGAAGAAGTGACAAGCAGGCTAGATAAAGGAGATGCAGTGGATGTTTAGAAGGTCTTTGACAAGGTGCCACACGTGAGACTACTTCAAAAGATAAGAGCGCATAGTATAACAGAAAAGATACCAGCCTGGGTAGAGCATTGGTTGATTGTCAAAAAGCAGAGGATTGGAATGCAAGGATCATATTCTTGGATCACTAGCAGCCAGTTGCTCTTGGTGTTCTATGGGATCGGTGTTGGGGCCCCTTTTTATGTTATATATCAATGATTAAGATTATGCAATAAATAGCTGTGTGGCCAAGTTTGCAGATGATGTGAAGGTAAGTGGAGGAGCTGGTAGTGTTGAAAAAACAGGAAGGCTGCAGAAAGACATACAGATTAGGACAGGAGTGGACAAACCATGGCTTGCGAGTCACATGCGACTCTTTGACATGTAATGTGTGGCTTGCAGAAATATATTGGGTGGGGGAGATATCAGTGCTCCTGAAGCCACCCTGGAACACTCCAAACCCCTGCAGTCAGACCAAGGAGTCCTGAGATGGTCTCAGCCCAGAGTGCTTGACAAGGAGAGGGAAGAAGGAGTGAGTACTTGAGGAATAGCCCTTGCAGAGGAGTAGAACAAACAGTGCATGCTAGAGTCAGGTTCTCCTCGCTCATCCCAGGCCACACCACAGCAGAGCATCACCAATGTGGGGTGTGCGGTAGGAGGGTTGGGAATAACTGAGGGTCCTCTGCAGGGAGCGACTGTACTCAGGAAGCCAGGGCTGGGCCAGGAGAGCTCTGATGAGGCATGGCCTGCCCCAAAGGTGGAGTGTATGTCCAGGTATCCTGTCAGGGAGGAAGCAAGATGACGGAGATGGGAAGAAAAAGCTGAAGGGGGCTCCAATGAGGAACTTATCCAGGTGCCAAGCCAGGATAGAGCTGGAGCTGGAGCTGACAACAGCAGTGAAGGTCCTGTCAGTGGATGGAGAGTCAGCACCAGACAGCACAGAGGTTAAATGGCTCCATACCATAGCCTCCACTCCCAGCAGCCTCAACTCCCAACCCACGGGATTGGGAGGACCAAAACTATGTTCCCCCTGGCCTTAACCTGCCACAGGAGGCAGCTTTGCATCAGGTCACTTCCCATGTGTTTGGCTGTAGATATTGCAATGGTGCACATATCTCCAGAGACCAGTGGCAGGAGTGTTCCAGAAAAGAAGTCAGAAATAAGAGCAGGAGTCTATCTATCCAGCCTATTGAGCCTGCTTCCTCATTCAGTGACATCAAAGCAGATCTGGCTGGGTACCATAATGTTTGGGACATTTGGGCTTCACAAGTATTTGTAATTACTCAGGTATGTTTAATTGCTTCATTGGTGCATATATAAACGTTGGTGATGTATCTTCACCTTTGCTACATAAAGGCACTCTTTGACCTGCTAAGTTTCTCCATCATTTGGGTGTTTTTTTCACTTAACCACAGCGTCAACAAAATCCTGTGTTTTACCTATAAGAGAGCTAGGCTTGCTTCTAAGCTTTTGATCACTTTTGGAATCTGTAGTTACCATTTTTCAACATGAGGACCAGAGTTGTGCCAATGAAAATCACAGAAAAACAGGAATAACACAGTAAGAGACATCACCCAAACATTAGGATGACCAAACTCAACAGTTTGGAACATCATTAAGAAGAAAGAGCATACTGGTGAGCTCAGTAATCACAAAGGGACTGGTAGGCCAAAGAAGATCTCTACTGCTCTTCTTCTTTGGCTTGGCTTCGCGGACGAAGATTTATGGAGGGGGTAAAAGTCCACGTCAGCTGCAGGCTCGTTGGCAGGCAGACACGGTTGCAGCGGCTGCAGGGGAAAATTGGTTGGTTGGGGTTGGGTGTTGGGTTTTTCCTCCTTTGCCTTTTGTCAGTGAGGTGGGCTCTGCGGTCTTCTTCAAAGGAGGTTGCTGCCCGCCAAACTGTGAGGCGCCAAGATGCACGGTTTGAGGCGATATCAGCCCACTGGCGGTGGTCAATGTGGCAGGCACCAAGAGATTTCTTTAGGCAGTCCTTGTACCTTTTCATTGGTGCACCTCTGTCACGGTGGCCAGTGGAGAGCTCGCCATATAACACGATCTTGGGAAGGCGATGGTCCTCCATTCTGGAGACGTGACCCACCCAGCGCAGCTGGATCTTCAGCAGCGTGGACTCGATGCTGTCGACCTCTGCCATCTCGAGTACTTCAACGTTAGGGATGAAAGCGCTCCAATGGATGTTGAGGATGGAGCGGAGACAATGCTGGTGGAAGCGTTCTAGGAGCCATAGGTGGTGCCGGTAGAGGACCCATGATTCGGAGCCGAACAGGAGTGTGGGTATGACAACGGCTCTGTATACGCTTATCTTTGTGAGGTTTTTCAGTTGGTTGTTTTTCCAGACTCTTTTGTGTAGTCTTCCAAAGGCGCTATTTGCCTTGGCGAGTCTGTTGTCTATCTCATTGTCGATCCTTGCATCTGATGAAATGGTGCAGCCGAGATAGGTAAACTGGTTGACCGTTTTGAGTTTTGTGTGCCCGATGGAGATGTGGGGGGGCTGGTAGTCATGGTGGGGAGCTGGCTGATGGAGGACCTCAGTTTTCTTCAGGCTGACTTCCAGGCCAAACATTTTGGCAGTTTCCGCAAAGCAGGACGTCAAGCGCTGAAGAGCTGGCTCTGAATGGGCAACTAAAGCGGCATCGTCTGCAAAGAGTAGTTCACGGACAAGTTTCTCTTGTGTCCTGGTGTGAGCTTGCAGGAGCCTCAGATTGAAGAGACTGCCATCCGTGCGGTACCGGATGTAAACAGCGTCTTCATTGTTGGGGTCTTTCATGGCTTGGTTCAGCATCATGCTGAAGAAGATTGAAAAGAGGGTTGGTGCGAGAACACAGCCTTGCTTCACGCCATTGTTAATGGAGAAGGGTTCAGAGAGCTCATTTCTGTATCTGACCCGACCTTGTTGGTTTTCGTGCAGTTGGATAATCATATTGAGGAACTTTGGGGGACATCCGATGCGCTCTAGTGAGGGCAAAGACCATGTCAGTAGTTCCTCTGTTTGCTAGTGACAGAAGAATTCTCATCATGATGAAAAATCCCCAAACGCTATCCTTCAGATCAGAAACACTCTTCAAGAGGCATATGTGGATGTGTCAATCACTATTGTCCGCAGAAGACTTCATGCACAAATACAGAGGCTACACAGCAAAATGCAAGCTACTAGTTAGCCACAGAAATAGAATGGTCTGAATACAGTTTGCCAAGAAGAATTTTAAAATGCCTGCATAATTCTGGAAAAGGTTAATGTGGACAGATGTGACCAAGATTATTGTGTATCAGAGTTATGGCAAGAGCAGTGTGCAGGCGTAAAGGAACTACTCAAGATCCAAAGCAAACCACCTCATTTGTGAAAAATGTTATGGCCTGGGCATGTATGGTCGCCATAGGTACTGGCACACTTATCTTCAATGATGATGTAACTGCTGACGGCAGTATCAAAATGAATTCTGAGGTGTATAGAAATATCTGCTCAAGTTCAAGCAAATGCCTCCAAACTCATTGGATGGTTCTTCATCGTACAGCAACACAATGATCCCAAAAATGATGCTAAAGCAACAAAGAAGCTAAAAACTGGAAAACTCTTGAATGTCCAAGTCAGTCACATGGACTAAATCCAATGTAGCATGTCATCCACATGCTGAAGAGAAAACTTAAGGAGACAAGCCCCCAAAACAAGCAAGAGCTGAAGATGGTTGCAGTAGACGCCTGGCAGAGCATCACCAGAGAAGATTATCAGCACCTAGTGATGATTATAAATCATAGACTTCAAGCAGTCATTGCATGCAAGGAATTTGCAAAAAAGTACTAAACATGACTACTTGGTATGTCCCAAATATTATGGTGCCTTGAAATGAGGGGACTATGTATAAAAAGTGCTGTAATTTCTACTGGTCAAACCAAAATATATGCAAATAACCTTGAATAAATTCTGGAATGTGCACTTTAATCACATGTGAATTGTTTGATTGCAAATTTAAAATTGTGGAGCACAGGGGCAAATAAAGGAAAAAATGTCTTTGTCCCAAACAGCATGGAGGGAACCATACATGTGTACTTTTTGATTATTGGAACTAATACAAATTAGCAGTTTAAAAACTACATACATGAATAATTATTATAAACAATTATTATGTCCATGTATTTCATAATATTTGCATAAATTCATTTGTAACAAAATTTGCATGTGAGTTAAAATGTGTACTGTATTTGATGGCATATAGGACCTACTGGCATGTAGGACCTCCCTTCCCCATTTTAAGCGTGATATTTCAGGAAAATGTTGTTTTAGTGTATTTACCTCATTCCAATTTGCTCGGGGGTCCCTTTACTCACTCACTCCCATTGCTTGCTTTCTCCCACAGTGCTTTGAGGGTATTGCTGGTGTGGTGCACTTTTACCCAGAATCAGACACACACAAGGTAAAGACTGTACAATGGGCTTTAATCCACAAAGACTTCCACAGAGCCATGCTGGCTGTGGCTGCAGCAACTCTGAGTGAGGCCTCGGGAGGCCGGCGCAGGCTTATATCCTGGAGAGTGATTGACACCCGACCAGATGGGGCTTGATCCATTCAGGCCGACTGATTGACAGCCGGCCAGGTGTTGTCCTGTCCCCTTACACTCCTGCAGGTACAGAGGTTGACCCTGCAGTAGGCTGGTGGTGTACCACCACAGCTGGACCTTGATAATCAGGTTTAGTTTGACAAGTCTGATCATTGAGGCCCAGCGCTCCCCTCAAAGCACTTGGGAGGGAGTGAGCGAAAGGACCCCAAGCAAATTGAATGAGACATGGGGCAGGTGGCAGTGAGTGAGCAACCACCCACCCCCGTGCCTCATTCAATCTGTTCGGGGAGCTGTGCTTGTCGAACAAAGCCTGATCATCAAGGCCCAGCTGTCCCCTCAAAGCACTGTGGGAGGGAGTGACAGGAGAGAGAGAGAGAGAGAGAGAGAGAGAGAGAGGAGCAAGTGAGCATTGGCAGGCAGGCAGGAGGGAGAGAGCAAGCCTTCTTACCAGGGGAAGTGAGTGGTGGCAGCAACGACTCCAGAAAGCGCGGGTGAGTAGTTTGAGCACTTTCCTCCTGTTGCCATCTTGCAAAATGGTGACACCAAAATGTTACCTTCACATTTAGGACCCGGAGTGGTTTTTGAGGCGATTTTTGTGGGGAGAAAAGGAGGGGGGTCCTATATGCTGATAAATACAGAATGTAATTGTTTTAATCTCTTGTGGCTTTCAAACTTCTGAAGTTTATCTTATGTGATTCTTACGTTAAGCAAGTTTGGCCATCCCTGGATTAGGAAAATGGGCAGAAAAGAGGTAAATGAAAAACAATGCCAGAAAATGTATGGTCATGCACTTTGGTAGAAAAAATAAATGGGCAGATTATTTTCTAAATGGGTAGAAAATTGAAAATTCAGATGCAAAGGAACTTGGGAGTCCTCTTGCCGGATACCCTGAAGGGAAACTTTCAGGATGAGTTGGTGGTGAAGAATACAAATGCAATGCTGACATTCATTTCAAGAGGAATAGAATATAAGAGCATAGTGTTATGTTGAGGCTTTATAAGGCACTAGTGAGACCTCATGGGGTATTGTGAGCAGTTTGGGCTCCTCATTGAGGAACGGATATGCTGCCATTCATGAAGGTTCAGAGGGAGTTCTCAAGAATGATTCCAGGAATGAAAGGGTTATTATATGAGGATAATTTGACAGCTCTTGACCTGTACTCGTTGGAATTAGAGAGAATGAAAGGGGGTTTCAGTGAAACATTTCAAATGTTGAAAGGCAAGATCAAAGTAGATGTAGAAAGGTTATTTCCAATGGTGGGAGAGTCTAGGACAAAAGGGCACAACTTCAGGCTTAAGGGACATCCATTGAGAACAGAGAGGCAGAAGAATTTCTTTAGCCAGGGGAGGAGAATCAGTGGAATTCTTTGTCACAGTGGTGGTGGAAGCCTAGCTATTGGGTGTATTTAAGGGAAAAATTGATACTTGATGAGCCCATGCGTCAAAAGTTATGGAGAGGCCATGTTGTGGGACTAAATGGGAAAATGGATCAGCTCATGATTGAATGGGGCACAAAGTTGATGGGCTGAATAGCCCATTTCTGCCCCTATGTCTTATGGCCTTATAATCTTCACTACAATGTACACTGTGATTAAAAATAAGGTTCATCATTTCATTGTTACTTTTCTAGAGATGTTGCAGTGCAAAGATTATCAAAAACAGGAAATGGGAGTGAGATCACTTGAAGTTCTAAGTGTGATGAAAAAACAGTATTGGAAAGCAATTCTTGATGCAGGTGAGAATGTAAAAAAATTATAAGTAGCAATCCAAGACAATCAATACAATAATGTCTAAATCATTGTCCCCATTTACAATACACACAGAATAACTAAACAAAGGAAGAGTGCCAAACATAATGCCAAATTAAACAAAATCTTTACTGTTTGCAAATCATACATATCCCTATATTCCCTGTATATTTATGTGTCTGTCTAAAATCCTCTTAAACACATCTGGTCAAATCTGCTTCCATCACTACTGTCAGTTCTAGGCACCAACAACTCTCAGTGTAAAAAAACTTGCCCTGCTTATCTCTCCTAAATGTTCCTCTGCCACTTTAAATGTATGCCTCTAATATTTGACAACATCTGTTACCACCTTTCACCCTTCTGGTTTTTTTTTGTAAACTATAGCCCTCCAAACTATTAGAATGAGTCTTCATTCATCATAACTGCACTGTGTATCTTTCTAAAGCCTTTGTTTTGTCATTTTTCTAACAAACTAGAAGAATGAGAGGAGATCTTATAGAAACATATAGGATTATGAAGGGTATGGATAGGATAGATGTAGGAAGGTTTTTTGAGCTGGCCAGGGAAACTAAAACGAGAGGACACAGTCTCAAGATTCGGGGGAGTAGATTTAGGACAGAGATGAGGAAAAATAGTTTTTCCCAGAGAGTAGTGAATGTTTGAAATTCTCTAACCAGGGAAGTGGTTGAGGCTGCCTCATTAAACATATTTAAAATTTGGTTAGATAATTTTTTACATGATAGAGGAATTAGGGGATATGGGGAGAAGGCAGGTAGGTGGAGTTAGGTCATAAATTAGATCAGCCATGATTGTATTGAATGGCGGAGCAAGCTCGATGGGCCATATTTGGCCTACTCCTGTTCCTACTTCCTATGTTCCTATGTTCCTAAACTTAAAAGCTACCCTTGATCCATATAATGTTCTTTCTAGCTTGCTGTTTGTCAAGATTCAAGAGAAACATTTTGATCCATTTTGTCAGAAATGCACCAAAAATGGAAATTATTGAGATGCATCTAGTTTGTTCTGTTGCCTGGGATTTTGTTGACTAGGCCCCAAACCTATTTCAATGTGGAGAACTGAGAACTTCCAGGACTCAGTCAGTGATGCTCTTCCTAAAACTAGATGTATGATATAATGACATCATGTGGTCTTAACTATTAAGCCCATGAGACACTTCTAATTCACAGCAAAGGCTTCCGTTCCTATCCCCATCCCTGTGCTCAATATTTGTTAATACTGTCATGCTATTTGTATGATTTTGAATATCCTTTATATTCAAAGGTAATCAAGAATGTTTAAAATGAAATTACATAAATAATTAAAAAGTAAACCTATCTCAAAGCATTTTAAAACATCTTTGAATAATTCAAAAAGATTATTTTAATTTAAAAATATTTTTTTCAATTGTAACTTTGCCTTTTTTTTGTAACTGTCAGGTCTCTATTAAAACAATTGAATCACAGATCTTATGCAGATATAATCCAACGCAAAACTCAGGATTTCTGTGTTTAGATGCGCATGTGCTGAAATCCTGAAATTGCTGTAAATTTACAGGTTGTCACTTGTTCTGACTGTTGCAACCCAGTCAAATATTTACAACTCATCAGCTACAGAAATCTGAAAATTCATCTCTTTCTGGCCTTGCAAAGGATTCTGTCTATGAAACAGGATACAAAGGTGATGGATTTGTGTTGATTAAAGTTAATCAGGAAACAGATTTATGCGAAACACCTTGCCTATAATAGCACTTAAACCAATATATTTTATTGAAGGGGAGAATACACCAAAGGATCCTTCTACTTTTTAAAAATAATTTAATGATGCCTTGAAAGTTTATTAAGGATTTTATAAACATTACGCAGATCAATAAAGCTAAAATTCTTGTCAGAGAACTGGCATCTAAACAGTGGTATTTCTCAGTGCTAATCAAAGTAGGGAGACTTTAAAGTAATTGATATTTCATTCAGTGACTTTCTTCTGCACCGCTACACCACTTTGGTTCATCACTGACTCATAAAAAATTTCAATCTCTACAAGCACTATACAGTAGTCACTTCTTCTTTTGTTATCATAGGAAGATGTACTGCTCCAGGTGCAGCAGTGAAGACAAGGAAAAGTAGTTTTATCCCATTTACTTACTACCTACTGCATACCCAAACTGCCAACAAAGTTCTCAACCAGCTTGGTCAGTGGTGGTGCTACTCTATTTCTCTTGGTGATTGATATTAAAGTCTCTCAACTAGAGCGCACTTTATGCCCTTGCTGCTTTCAATTATTTTCACGTATTGTTCAACATAAATGATCACTGATCAACAATTGAGTAGAGGACATTTCTTTCCTTACGTTTGACCTTGTGGCATGATGCCAGGTCGAAATGTTGAAGGTTCTCTGAGCTATTTCCCGCCATCTGTACTTCTTTCACAGATTGGTATGTACCAGAGATTGCTATGGAGGAATATGGATGCAAGGTAGGATTCTCTGAATATGACTATGTGACAGTTTGTGCTTGACTAGGCTGTGGGACAGCTGTCCCAATTTATACACCAATCCCCAGACATTTTTTAAGAAACACTTTGCAAATCAAAGGGGCTGAGAGTATCTTTGCTGTGTTTAAAGTTGGTGCCTAGGTCATTGCTAGGCTCCCCATATGAGTGTTTCCTTTCTCTGTTTGAACATTGCTGTTTGGTTATGATACAATCGAGTGTCTTGATAGGCTATTTCAGAGGGCACTTACATATCAACCATGTATACAATAATTCACAGAGCTTGTGAAAAGGTCAGATATTACTAATATTTGGAAGATGTAAATATAATGTGCTGTTAGTGTCGGAGTCAGGTAACACTCTGACCCCTACAGATAGCCATTGAATAAACAATACAAACTCCATATATCTGACACTTAAAATATATAAGGGTCAGAAGACATTAAAGGTCACAGTTTTTTATGTCAGTGATATTTTATTGGAATCCTAGGAGCGAAGCTGACAGTACCTTAAACTGTATGAAAGCAATGTCATGTTTTGCTGTGCTGAGTTGATTATAAATTTTTTAGCGTAAGAGATGGCTATTTGACACTTCTTGTCTGTCTGGAATATAACTGTCATTTGAGAATTGATTTAATCCTTTCCTATTTTCATGATTTCCTCACAAACATTGAAGAAATATTACAAATTGCTTTCATTTTTTAGATTATGCCATGTTTAACACAGTTTCAATTTTTTATATATAGGTAGCATCCCTCCTCTTATAGATCTGTTAAACAGTAACCACGAGACACTTCAATGTATTGCTGCTGCTGTGCTGTGCAATCTCTCCATCTATCTGCCAGCCTGTGAATCAGTTATTAATTCTGGGACCATCCCAGTGCTCATTTCATTACTGTACAGTCAACAGCCGGAGCTTCAGTCACGTTGTTCTGTCATTCTGTGTGACATTGCCCAAATTGAGAATAATGCCAGTCTAATTGCTTCCCTTGTAAGTAATATTTAATTATTGTATTCCAATGTAGTAAAAAGTAGAGTTCACTGTATTACCAAAAAATGAAACATCAGACAACTTGGCTATTCAGCTAAATCATAAACACTAAATAGTACAATTTAGCATTTAGCTGGATAGCCACACTTTTAAAATTATTTCCTCTCTTTAATACTATTGAAGACAAGTCAAAGTAGTTTCCACAAAGCTGTGATTGGCTAATAGAGTAAAGAATTTCAACTGCATGTTATCTCCAGACCAAAATGAGTGTCACTAGCTTGTATGCTGATCCTAATAAAAGTCTTTGCTGACCCTATCCTCTCCCTTAGACAAATTTATCACAACATTCCATTTTTCTAATTGTTTCATTTGAGGACCTTCTAAAATTTAAGGTTTTTCTGCTCTGTGAAACAACTGAGCTGAGATCTGGCAGGTATAATTTTATTTAGAGACCATTTTTGGCCAAAATAGATGCAATGTGCTGCATAGTCTCTCTTCTGTGACTTTGTTTTTCAACCTCGGCTAATCTCTGTTTCAAGCAAGATTCTGTGGGGAATCCATGATTCCCCACAGTTATCTCTGTAGAGCAACACATTAACACATAATTCCGAGCCACTTCCAACAAAAATAATTTTATAATAATCATTCTCAATTGGCACAGAACATTAACAACCATTCAGTTCCCAGATATCTAGCACAAATGGGTATTTTAATAATTAGTGGTCACTATTCAGACAAATAACTCATCATCTGAGTAATTTCTGCTCCTTTGGTCCCTATTTTCTACCATTAACTGTCCATTATGATAATGCTAATTATAAAACTCATGGCAACCAACATCTGGGAACTGGGAACTCTACAGCAGGAACGAAAAAAGTCAAAAGAGCTACCTTTTAACTCAGTTAAAGTCAGCTTTCTCTGCACAGATTGAGAACCAAATGCAGATGCTGTATTTCAATCAGCATTTGGTGGTTAAGGTTGTGATTAAAGAGGTAGCCACTAGAGTCCAGTGGTTCTCAACCTTTCCACTCACATACCACTTTAAGTAATCCCTATGCATCGGTGCTCTGTGATTAGTAAGGGATTGCTTAAGTATTATGTGAAAGGGAAGGGAAGGTTGAGAATCACTGCTCTAGACCCAATTGTTACTGAAATATTTTGCTTGAAAAAAATTGTCATTGGCCCATTTCCTTTGGAGTTATGAAATGGTACACATAATGAGTCAATTAGATATAATTAAAACAGTGGTTTTCAACCTTTTTCTTTCCACCTTAAGCAATCCCTCACAGAGCACCTATGGTATAGGGAATGCTTAAAGTGGTATGTGAGTGGAAAGAAAAAGGAGAACCACTGCACTAGACAGTGGTAATTAATTATAAATAGAATTAAATTCATACATTTTGAACTTGAGTTTAACCACTCAAACATTAACCCCATTGAATCGGTCAGTGCCCAGTCATGATGGAACATCCAAGTTAGTTTTTGGTTTCATCTGAAATCTGATCATAGAATTCGCTTGATCTACAAGATAAATTGTGCAAATTAGGTGCACCTTGGCACAGGATAGTAAGAGAAAGATTTGAACAAACTGTGGAAGATGCTTGAAAAACTATCAAAAAATATCAAATATAATATTATTTTATTAATGCATAGGTATATATAAGTTCTGCTCTTATTTTAATTTTACCTTAGTAGATACTCTGAAGCTTCTTGGAACTATGAATGATTAACTATTCTGGAACATCCATCATTTTTATTTCCTAGGGTGCAATTCCTCCTCTAGTGAAGATCTTAAATTCTGAAGTTGAAAACGTTCTTATCAATGCAATTAAATTCATTCAGATATTATGCACAAACAACCCAGTCAATCAGACCATAATAGCTAAGGAAGGAGCAATTCCTCTCTTGGTGGAGCTTTTAAGTGCACCGTCAGGTAGGTAATCATCTTGAAAATGTTCTTCCAATATTTGTAGTTTTACTCCACATGGACAAAATGTCAGCTGCAAGCAAAGGGTGGGGATGGAAGGGAGGAAGAGAGACACAATCTCTGAATTCTCAGTCCCAATGAAGGGTTCCAGCATGCAACATTAACACATGGTCCCCTCTTCCACTGATTCTGTTCGACCTACTTTGTTCCTCCAGCAAATTGTGTTCAGTTTCATATTCTAGCATCTGCAGTCTCCTGTGTCTCTCCTGAACATATCCCACATTGCTTTCTATTGGTAGCCTAATTACAGTTCTTAATTCACAGATGTTATAGATTCCTTTGAAGACAAAAAGTATTTAAAGTTGACATCAGATAACCACCAAGGGTCTTTATCTTAAGAATGCTTAAGTGACCCATGTTTTCATGGGATCCTGAATAACCAGATTCATTGAAAAAGATGAAAAGTTGCTTCTGTATAATATCAGGCAGAGGAAGGAGGTGTTATTGGGCAGAAGGGCCTGTTTCCATGCTGTATATCTCTATGACTGTAGGACTATTTGGCAGGGAATTATGCCAATTCTCAAAAGTAGTGAAAAATGAGATGGCCAATTTGAATCTGGTGCTGTCTGTAAGGAATTTGTATGTTCTCCCCTTGTCTGTGTGAGTTTTCTCTTAGTGCTCCAGTTTCCTCCCACCCTTCAGGGATGTAGGTTAATTGGAGTATTTAAGCAGCACAGGCTTGTGGGCCAGATGGGCCTGTTACTGTGCTGTATGTCTAAATTTTAAAACATTTAAATTTAAAGCTCAGCAGGTCAAGCAGATCTGAGGAGTCAAATCAAGTTTAAGATTGAGACCCTGCATCAGGGTTGAGAGCAATACTGAGGTGGTGGGATAGAAGCTAAAAATTTTCAACCAAACTGAGAAAAAAAATGAATAAAAGGAAGAGAAAATGAGGTAGACAGGCAGACGTGTGGGGGAGGAGAGCTCATTGTCTTTTGCCTATTCCATTTTGTCAACAGCTTTCTGATGGATGAAATAAAAACTGCTGGGGATAATCTTATAAATCTTATAAACCTCTATTAGATAATCTCTCACCCTTGTTCACTCCAAGGAGAAAAGCCCTAGATCTGTTAACTGTGCTGGGGATAGCTCACTTGCTGTAACTGTAATATGTTGTGTTTAACTCAAAATTCAGTAACCTCACATGGACAGTGTAGGTTTGAAGGGATCCCCACCATTCCAGCTAAGTTCTAATTATTCCAGTCAAGTCTATCATGAATTAGAGAACTATGACAAAGAGTGACCTCCTCTCACCAAATATAATTTCTTGTCTGTTTCACTGTCAGAAAAAGTTGAGGAATCCTAACTATAGCAAGTAAGTGATAGTTTCAATTTTGCAAGATTTTCTTCATCTAATTTGATTTTACCCAATATTGCAGCTGCAAGTTTTCACCATGGTATCAGAATCCTCAGTAGTTCAAGGAACAGGAAATACAGGGGATCCATGGGTTATAAGTGAAATGACATGAAAATCTGATTTTTATCCTATTTTAAGGCATTTTTCAAGCTATTAGTAACAATAAAACATTTCACTGTATTTATTAAAACAACAATTTAATTATGGCAAAACTCGGATGATTATTCAATGAAAAGAAAGGATTATA
This sequence comes from Narcine bancroftii, assembly GCF_036971445.1. Classification (NCBI taxonomy): domain Eukaryota; kingdom Metazoa; phylum Chordata; class Chondrichthyes; order Torpediniformes; family Narcinidae; genus Narcine; species Narcine bancroftii. Next base: position 250,425,197 of record NC_091472.1, on the reverse strand, counting down.
GTAAGTGTACATAGAGCAATGTAATATTGGTTGTTACAGAAAATGGACAAAGAACAGAGCATTACAGCACAGTATTGGCCCTTCAGTTCATGATGTTATGCTGACCTATATACTACTCAACAATTCAATGTGCATCAATGTGCGTGCCTAAGTATCTTTTAAATGTCCAGATTGTACCACTCAGTTCTGTGTTTTTAAAAAAAAACTTACCCCTGATGTTTCCCTTAAACTTTCCACCCCTCACCTTATACAGGCATCCTCAGGTATTTTCTACCTGGGAAAAAGGTGCTGGCTGTCCATCCTATCTCTCTCTCTCTCATAATCTTATAAACCTCTATTAGATAATCTCTCACCCTTGTTCACTCCAAGGAGAAAAGCCCTAGATCTGTTAACTGTGCTTCATAAAACACATTCTTCAATTCAGGCAACATCCTGGTGAATCTCTTCTGCACCCTTCCAAAACTTCCATATCCTTCCTGTAATGAGGAGACCAGATTTGACAATACTCCAGTGTGGTCCAACCAGAGATTTAGAGAACTGCAACATTGCCTCAAAGTTCTTGAACTCAACTCCCAGCATACCATAAGCATTCTTAACTACCCTATAAACCTATATGGAAGACTTGAGTGATCTATTGATTGGACCCCAAGGGCCCTCTGTTCTTCCACACTGTTAAGAATCCTTCCATTAACCATTCACTCCAACTTCAGGTTCGACCTTCCAAAAATCCATCACTTCATACTTATCTGGATTGGACTCCCTCTGCAACAGCTCCACCCAACTCTACGTCCTGTCGTAACCTACGACAACTTACTATGCTATTCACAACACCTCTAACTTTCGTGTCATCTGCAAACTTACTGACCCATTCTTCCACTTCTTTGTCCAGGACATTTATAAAAATCGCGAAGAGCAGGGGTTCTAAATCATATCCCTGTGAAGCTCCACTAGTTACTGCCCCCCAGGCAGAATATGATCCATCTACTGCTACCCTCCACTCTCTGCAGGCAAACCATTTCTGAATCCACACAGCCAAGGTTAGATGGATTCTATGCCTCATGACTTTCTGAATGAGTCTACCATGGAGTACCTTGTCAAATGCCTTACTAAAATCTATGTACACCATATCTACCACCCTATCTTCATCAATTTCTTTTGTTGCTTCCTCAAAAAACTCAGTTAGACTCATGAGGCATAACTGTCCCTCTCAAAGCTATGTTGACTATCCCTGATAAGAAAATGCTTATCCAAATGTTCATAAATCAAATCCTGTTCATAAGAATCCTCTCCAATGGTTTGCCGACCATTGAGGCAAGACTCACTGATCAATAATTTTCAGGATTCTCCCGATTACCTTTTTTAAAGAAAGGAACTACATTTTCCATTCTCCAATCCTCCAGTACCTCCCTGTGGCCAGGAAGGATCATTGCTAATGCCTCAGCAGTCTCTTCCCTTGCTTCCTTTATAAACAGGGGTGTAAATCATCTGGTCCTGGGGACTCTGCAGCAGTGATACTCTGCAGCAATGCTCCCTTCCTATCCCTTTTGAAACATCTAAACCCCAGTACCTGCATCAGCAAAGTTTTTGTCACAGCTACAACTTAATACTTCCAAGAACCTATCCATGATCTTACAGTGGTTTTCAAGCTGCCCTCCTAAACTCACACTCCACCTTAAGTAATCCCTATGCCATAAGTGTTCTGTGATTAATAAGGGATTGCTTAAGGTGGTATGTGAGTTTAGGGGGGCAGTTTGAAAACCACTGTAAGATCATGGATAGGTACTTGGAAGTATTAAGTTGTAGCTCTGACAAAGACTTGAGTAGAAAGAAAAAGTTCAAAAACCACTGTTTTAATTGTACCTGATTGACTCATTATGTGTAGCATTTCATAACTCCAAAGGAAATGGACCAATTACAATTTTTTTTCAAGAAAAATATTTCAGTAACTATTGGGTCTAGAGCAGTTGTTCTCAACTTTCCCTTCCCATTCACATACCACCTTAAGCAATCCCCTACTAATCACAGAGCACCTATGGCATGAGATTGTTTAAGGTGGAATGAAAGTTTAGAGAGGGGCAGTTTGAAAACCACTGCTCTAACTTCATCTTCCATATTCCTAATACTTCTTGCATTGAAGTAAACACATTTCAATCCTTTCAACTAATTACATTTATGCTTCTTCCACTGCCCGACATTCCTCACAATCACACAATTGCATCAACCTTTTCTACCACCTGCCCTATCATTCTGGTTCACATCACCCTGACATTTCTAACTTCCAAATATTTTTCGGGAACTGAATCTTTACATAACCCGGGGACTATCTATATAACTAGAAAAAAAATTGGTTAATTAATAGTGGAAGGAGAAAAAGCAATTTGACTTTCAAATTGTTTCATTAAGCTGCTATTTATTTCCAGCACTGGATAATTTCAGTTTTTTATCCAAGCCAGAGAAAAAAGAGGCAGCAAATACTGGAATATGGATCAAAAATCAAACTGCTGGAGGAACAACTCTTTTGATTGAAAACAACAGAGTTTTGGGTCAAGACACCACATCAAGACTTTTTTACACTGGCTATTGTTTCATCTTGTTTTAGTACTTGTGAGTTCTTAGGCAACAAATGGATGAATGAAAAGGTTATTTTCTTTAAAGTTGATGTCACAGCACATGAGGCATGCCATGAGGCTGCAAGCCTCCATTACAGATCTTACATGCTTCAGTCTCTTGCTCTGTGTCAGCCCCTGCTGACAGTCAAGAATAATCAAACAGGAACTATATCCTTAAGACCTTGCTAGTTGCCCTGCAACCATGATCACTACTATCATTACATCTTCCTTTCTTAAAACAAAAGTAGCTTACTTTTAACTAAAATTTTTGTTTGTATACCTGCAATTTTAACTTTATCACCAGGAACTTATATTTTCATTATTATCAACATTGTTGACATTTTTAAGCTTGTTTTTTTTGTGTTCACATTTACATAAAATAAAACTTGAAGAGTGAATAAGATAGAACTACCATTCTATAACAGGAGCCTTTAAATTTACTCAATGAGTCTCTTAGGAGGATTTACATGTCTTGACAATTTCCTGATTAATTGTCCTTGAATCTGAGTTGTTGCCTCAGATGATGTCTTCTCAGCTGTGTATTCAGATTATTCTATTGTAGCTGGTACCATTTCAAGATCTCGACAATTTTTTCACAGAACAGCACCTTCATCTGTCTGAATGATGTATGATCTTGGTTGGACTTCACTAAGGACAGTTCCCTTCTGAGTCCATAAGTTTGTTTTGTCTTTTAGCCTTACTTGGTTACCAGTGTAGAGTTCTGGTAGGTTTTTTATTCCTCTGTCAAAGTAATACTTTTGCTTTTCTTTCTGTTGTTATTTGAATTTCTCCCCCTCTTTTGTTTTTAGGAGGTTCTCCTGAATGGGTATGCTTGATCTTAGCCTACGTCCAATAATGAGTTGTGCTGGTGACCTATCACACTCAAGCAGCATTGTGTGGTATAGTAGCATGCTCTGATAGAAGTCCGTTCCACTGTCTTTTGCCTTGTACATCAATCTTTTCACTGTCTGTACTAATTTTTCCACTAGATCATTGGACTGTGGAAAATGAGGACTTGAGGTAGTGTGTACAAAGTCCACTCTTTGGCAAACTGTCAGAACTTTGAATGGTAAAACTGGGGTCCATTGTCTGTTAAGATCTCGCTTGCCACACCATGGAGAATATGGCCTTCATACCAGTTATTACAGCATCTGTGGTGGTGTTAAGTTTACACACCTCTGGATACAGGGAGTACTAGTCTGTGACTACAAGATAGTCCTTCCCCTGACATTCAAATAGGTCAACGCCTACCTTCTGGTAAGGTCTGTATGGTGCTGGGTGTGGCTTTAGTGGTTCTGCAGGATTGCTTGCTTGATATTTTTGGCATATTGTACAGTTTTACACTTCATTTGTTATATCATTGTTGATTCTTAGCCAGTACATCACTTCTCGTGCTTTTTTCTTACACTTTCGATTCCGAGATGTCCTCCATGGATCCTTTTTAGCATCTCTTTTCTCAGACTCTTTGGGATAAGGATTTTGCTTTCTTTGTAGATGATGTCTTCATCCACTGATAGTTCCATCCTGCAGTTTCAGTACTCTGCAACGTCAGGTGAGCAGTCCTGCTTCATGTTGGGCCATCCATCCAAGATGTTTTTTCTCAATTGTCTCAGTGTTTCATCTTTGTTTGTCTCTGACTTTATGAACTCTATTTTTGCATCTGATATGGGCAGTGCACTTGTGATATGTCCACAAAGGCATTCACGTCTTCATCCATTTTGGTATTTGCGGGCTTTCTCGTGCCAACAGCTCTAGGCAACATGTCTGCTGTGTACATTAGCTTACCCGGAGTGTACGCTACATTCAGTGTATAGTGTTGCAGCCTAATCATCATTCTTTGTATTCTAAGTGGACATTCATTTAATGGCTTTTGGAACAATGCAATCAAAGGCTTATGGTCAGTCTCTACACTGATTGCTTGTCCTGACACAAACTGATGAAATCTTTCACGGGTGTATGTGATGCTGAGCAGCTCCTTCTCAATTTGAGCGTATTGTGTCTCCGCGTCTGTCATTGAGCGTGATGCATACGCAGTGGGTTACCAGTCATCATATTTTTGAAGAAGAACTGCACCGAGCCCACTATGTGATGTGTCTGATGATATCTTGATGGGTCTCACTGGGTTGTAAAACCTCAGATCTGGTTCCTCTGTGAGCAGTTTCTTTAGTTCGCTCCATGACTTCATGCTCGTGATTCCACTCCCATTCAATGTTCTTTTCTGTTAGTCTCAATGGAGCCATCTTTTCTGAGAGGTTGGAGATGAATTTACCCATATAGTTGACCATTCCATTAAACCTCTGTAAGTCCTTTTTGCATTGTGGCCTTGGCAAGTTCCCAATGGCAGACACCTTTCTGGGAACTAAAGAAACTGCTCACAGAGGAACCAGATCTGAGGTTTTACAACCCAGCGAAACCTATCCTTAAGACCTTGCTAATAGCAAATGCAACCATGATCACTATCATTACAGCTCCATTCCAATTTCATTCTCTATCCTGATGTGGTTCTTAGTCTCAACCCAAAATGTCAACTATCCCTCTGCTTCCAGGGATGCAGCCATTCTTGCTGAGTTTATTTAATTTAATTTAGACACAGTATCAGGCCCTTTTGGCCCACAAGTCCACACTGCCCAATCACACACCCGGTTAACCTAAACCCCCAGTACATTTTTTTGAATGATGGGAGGGAACTGAGTACCTAGAGGAAACCCACACAGACACAGGGAGAATGTACAAACTCATTAGAGTCAGTGCCAGCTTCAAATCCCGGTCCCGGTTGCTGGCGCTGTATCTGCTACACTAACTGTGCCCCCCTCCAATAGTTTAATTTTCTTTTTGCTCTTCATTGAAAATCCTAATCCCAAATGGAATCTGGTTGTGAGGTGGCAGAACAATATCTTGTTCTCGATGTCAAGGGCAAGGAACTTACTGTGGACAATATCCTAAAGGATTTCCCTGGCTATGCTCTCTTGGCATTGCTACCTTCAATCAAAAAGTACAGAAGCCTGAAGTCCAGCACCTCTAAGCTCAAGAACAATTTCTTGTTCCCAAAAACTATCAGGTTTTTGGTTCTCCCCATACTACCTGAACCATAAAACTGCTACAGGAGCACCTAAGATCTGCTGCACTCCTATAACATCACATTTTTGTTGCACTAACTGCAACTGTGAATATTTATCTATCCTTTTGTATAAATTATCCTTTATTATCTTCTTGTGTGGTAATTTAATTTATACTTATTGTTTGTTAGTACATATTATATTCCTGTGTAGCAGCAAGAATTTTAATATATCTGTACATTGTATGAAAATAAACCCTCATTATCATCAACTTTAGCCCATTGGATGTATTGCCAATATTCTTTAGGTAAATGAGTCAGAATGTGTAGTGACAACTACCTTCCTAATCTTTTTCATGGAATTGTTATCTGATATAGAAGTTCTGAGGGGCTATGCGTCGGTTGCTTTGGCTGAAGTTGCTCGTGGACATAGTTTGAACCAGGATGCAATTGCAGCTGAAGGTGCAATTCTCCCTCTGATAAAACTTCTCAGTGGACGGAAAATACAGATGCAACTAAAAGCTGTAGCAGCAGTGGAAGTTCTAGCTGACAGAAATTCTGCGACACAAAAAGAATTTCTTGAATTGTCTGCCGACAAACATATTTTGAAACTTCTTGAGGTATTTCATAACCAAAATTTCATGTGTATAATTTATTTAAATTCAGTAAAGTTTGTTCATTGTGCACCAACAGGTGATCCTGAAAAATTGAAAAGTTTGAAGATTTTGTAAATGTGTAATGATTTTCAGATCATTAATTACCGCTTCTAATTCACTGTAGAGAGAATTCTGTTCAATGTACACAGGTTTACTGCCTTCCAATTATTTGAACAGAAGTTCACTTTAATTAAATCCAGTCAGAGCATCATCTATTCTTTTCTCCAGTGATGTAGCTGGTAAAACCTTTCTCTCTTAGCTCCAGCAACCCAGGCTCAATCCCGACTGTTAATGCTGCCTGAATGGAGTTTGCATAGTCTCTCTGTCACCATTTTGTTTTCCACAGTTGTTCCAGTTTCCTCCTACATCCCAAAGATGTGCTGGTTGCTAGGTTAATTGGTTCCTATATATATTGCCTCTTGGGCAAGGTACCCAATAGAACTCGGAGGCGGTTGTTGGGAAGAAGTTACTGGAAAATTAGTAGGAGAATGGGATTGCTCTGTGAGGTAATATATAGTTGATTACCTGAGTGGGGCTTCCTTCCTTGTCAATACAAAACATAAAATATTCTTTATCCTAAATTTATCCATTTTGTGCATTTACCTTATCTTCTCAAAATGATGGCCAGTCTCATGTTTTTGCCAAGATTTGGTAAAATAAATGTTTAAATATTCTGTTAGGTGTATTAGTGACTATTAATGTTAACAAGGTACATCATCTCCATGCTATATGATAATATACATGTTTGCTTATACTTTGAAATGCTATTTCTTAATATAGCTTGCATTTAAAAATATTAACTTAGAGTGTATGAGCATTTTTATGATTTATTGCCCATCTCTAACTGCCTTGTGATGATGGTGGCCTCATTATGTCACTAGATTTTGATCCTCAAATTTAGACCCAACAACAATGAAGGAACATCAATATATGCCAGTAAAGTGTTATTTAGATTGGATGGAAGTCAATGGGTCAATAATAAACCTCAGAATATTGATGGACTCAGCATCAATAATGTTGAATGTCAAGGATGACAATGAAACTTAATTTTGATGAAGGTCGTATTGCTGAATACTTTAAAAAAGTGAATAATCATTTTTTTAATAGTAATCTGAATGTTGTCATCTTGAGAAACTCTTGAAGCAATGTTTTCCCTTTTCTATAATTGTCCTCAAACAACAATAATCATCTTCCCTCGAGTTAAGTCTAATCTTTGGGCATTTTCATTTTAATTCTCATGATTTCAAACTCATGGAGTTCCTTTTGGTACAACAATCATATGTTGCCAAATAATCACCAGCAATTAATTGTCAGGCTTTATATCAAACTCACATGACATAATGCACAATCGTGGCGGAGCTTCCACATAGTGTTAGGTGTGGAGTCGTGCTGATTTGGTAGCTGTCAGAGTACTGAATAATGGAAGAACGTGGGATATTGGCTGAAGATTTGATTTTGAATTGAACATGTCATGTTTGTTGCATGGGTAGTTCACTTCTCTTGATGTCAGCATATCTCCAGATGTTCTTGTGAACATTACTGCAGTGACTAAACTTCGAGATTTTTCTGATGCATCTAAATCAAGAATCTAAGATGATGTCAGGTGATCCAATCATTTTAATTTCATTAGTTTAGAACTACTTTCTTGATCAGCTGTACCAAATGCAAAAGCAGCATTTGTGCCTGAAATAAATTTCAAGTAGCGTTCAACATTATGTAATGCGTCAACATTAGAACTTCCAACTGCAATTAATTTCTCAGCAAATGTGTAGTTTTTTTCTCAAAAATATCATTTCATTCATAAACTTTATATTAAATATAATAAAGGGAATGAGCTACCAGGTAGAGGTAAAAACTGGGACAATTGTAATGTTAAACAGACATTTGGACAGGCACATGGACAGGAAAGGTTTAGAGCAGTGGTTCTCAACCTTTTGTCCTGCTCACATACCACCTTAATTAATCCCTTATTAACCACAGAACATCTATGTGAGCGGGGAAAAAGGATGAGAACCACTGGTTTACAGGGATATAGGCTGAGTACAGGCAAATGGGATGAACTTGGTCAGCATGGACAAGTTGGGCTGAAGGGCGAGTTTCTTTGCTGTAGAGCTGTATGACTTTAAATTCACAGATAAGTAATACAATGCATTCATATGGCATCATTCCTAATAAATTACATTTCAATTTTCCTTTACATACATTCCTTGAACATGAGTCTCAAATTGTGGACTATTACCAATGAACCTTTTCAGCAGATGCAACAAACATCACCACATTCTTCAGCACATAGCCATGAACCACAAAAAATTGTTATGTCTGCAATACTCCATCTTGGACAGCTTCTAATGGAAGGCCGATAGGTTTCGGGGAGACCAGAGAGCATCTTTAACCAAGGCAATGAACTCCAGCAACCTGATGTTTGTTTCAGTGTACATGTTTGGGAACAGCCATTTGTAGGTTAGAGTTTTTCTTTGCACATTTGCTGGGGATTAATTTAAATAAAGATTATTGCATCTGTTGGTAGACCTTGGCAAACATACATTACAGAAGTTTATGGATGATGTGTAATCCCCAGCACGATTACTCTAATAGCAGCATGCAGTAGTGACAAGATTCTGGCTCTACATTAAACAGGTAGAGCCTTTCTCTCCACCATGCTAGCAAATTTTTGACCTTTATTTAGTCCTTTATACAGTCCCTGGCTTACTAAACTACTTTAATGACAGTTAAGAGTTTACTTTATTGCTGTAAGCTGGGAGTCTCATATAAGTCACAGTGAGCAAAGACAACTGACTTTTTCCATAAGAAGGCACCAGCAAATACAAAAGGTTTTAATGACAACCTTTTGTTTCAGTTTCATGATTAATGAAATAAGAAGCAAAGTGTTGATGAGCTCATGGGGAGGGGGGGGTGGGGGCTAAAAGAGGTTATCAGCCAGGAAAGCACCAAAACAATCAAATCTATTGGTAATAAAAGCATTCTGTAGATGAGGTAGAAGGTCCTCCTCCCTCCACTCTAACCAAGTACTTTCAACAGGGGTAAAACACAGGATTCTGTTGACACTGTGGTTAAGTGAAAAAACGTTGGTGATGTATCTTCACCTTTGCGATATAAAGGCACTGTTTGACCTGCTGAATTCTCCAGCATTTGTGTATTTTTTCAAGTATTTTCAACACTTCAGCAGTGGTGATTCAAGAGGAAAGTTCACTGCCATCTATCTGAGGGTAGTACAGTAGGTTTAATTAATAAATTGTAGTCTTGCTTTTATGCACTGAAGTGTAGAGATGTACATCATGCAGGAATACTTAACCACTGCCATTCAGTAATATTTTCTTCAGGTGTTTGAAATAGAGATCAGAGAGAAGGCTGCAACAGCTATTTGGGCTCTGGCAGGACAGACTCTGACACAACGAAAACATATGGCCAAGGAAATTGGTTATAATTTGGTCATTGATCTTTTATTATCATCATCTGATAAAATGCACTATGTTGGTAAGTTGTTCTTTTCTAGTAAATTTAATATTTTACATATTGAAATGTGTAACTCTGAGCATTTACAGAAACTTGGTTACAATTTGTCCAAGTGTTCAGCCTGCTCCAGATGATGCACTTTGGTGCACCAAGTGGGGGCAGGGAGAGATTTCAAATGTTTCAAATTTATGTGTAAAGTTTTTTTCATTCAAGTATCCGCGTTGAAGAGCTGATTCCTACTTCCTGGATACTTTCATTTTAAACCATTATGATTACACACAAAATATATGAGATTTGTTCTTGCAACAAATGGAAAATGGAAATTTGAAATGTACTGAAAACTTTTTCTGTTAAGATGAATAAGAAGAAACTTTCTATTATCAGATTATAAGTTGAGATACAGCTATAAGATAACAGGTAAAAGAATTGGGGAGGTGAATAGAATTCATTTCATGCATTAAGATTTAAAAATTTACTGTGCAAGTACAGATTGAATTGTATCATTCAAAAGAAAATTAGGTTTACATTTGGAAAGGGTACATTTGTGAGCCTCCAGAACAAGAGCAGGGCCTCTGCCCTCCTGCTCTGGTGTGTTATTCATAGACAGCATAACTGTAGATCAGTCAAATAAATGATAATAAAGTTATAATGAAAATTGAAGTATCGCCTCTATCTAAATGATAGTAATTAACTTGAATTAGTTACCTATAGAAACCTATTTGCCAAATATCTATATTTATTAGTTTATATAATAGTCTGTAGAACATTCAAAAAGATAAATTAATTTGATCATTTCATCAAATGGGATCAATAAACCCAAATTATTTGCTTTCTAATGTAGGAAATTTTGTTTATTCTACAGGTTTACTCAGAGTATAACTAAATAAAATTTATTTATATTCAGGTTTATTATACATAAACATATTATTTAATTTTGGACTCCTGTAAGTTCTTGAGAAAGTAAATATATGTAGGTTCAGTAAGCATAATGGTTAATTGTAGAAACCTAATTTTCTAAATATTTGGGTTACCAATTGTACTCCTTAAATTAGTCATATGATCTTTATATCTGTTGATCATGGTTTTTCCTTTTCTTGAACATTTTATTCAATATACTGTGACTTGGATGGTATCAATACTTCAATATTTTTCATACATTAGGTATATGGAACAACATGACAAAATACAGTTAATGAAACTACATTTTTTTAACTTTCTGCTATTAAATCAGGATTTTTATGAATGATTTTGATTTGTATTATGTTCTAATATGTAAATTAGACAGTTTTTTAAAGAACTAGACCCTTCACTCTCCTTACTGCAGGCAATTTAAATAACACAGTTGCGTATTTACTTAGCTTGTCAGGCTTTGATTGCACTGAGTGAACTCAACAGGGAACAACAGAACAAGATTTGTGCAGAAAATGGAATCCCTCCCTTGATTCGACTTTTACGGAGCTCAGAAGTTTCTTCACGTACATTGTTGAGTGGCATTACTGCCTTGGGCACTATGTGCATTGGTTAGTATACTCCTGTCATGAGATGTTATATCAAAGACACTTGGATACTTATATCTGCTAATGTCATAAGAGTTCATCTTTTAGCAAAAATTATTCTTCTTTTACCATCAGTTTCCTCAAAACTCCTTCCAAAAATAATTGGTTCATGCAAGAGTACTTGGTGTCTTTTTATTTAATTACGAGCCTGTACAGAGAGGGTCTGACATTGATCAATTTGTTAAAAAAATGTGAGGGATCAATATATAAATGGCAAAAGAGAAAAATTATTGACACATCTACATTAATAATCAGACATAATAGAAAGCTACTTAATTCCTATGCATTTTGAAAATCAGTATTTAGTCAATATAAAAGGAAAGGATATGTAGTTAAGGAGAAGAAGACACATTTGCTATGAGCAGCTGTACTCACTATCTTCTCAGTTTCACTGAGCCCCATTTGCCTGCTGGCCTGAGAATCTTATTTTCCAGTAAGCTGTTTCATATTTTCAATAGAACGCATTATCAGATAGCCTGATGATGCTGACTGGGGTAGCAGCAGTCAGTTATATTTCAATCACTTGCTGACCACTTTTGATATTGAATTTTCCATCTATAAATTTTGCAGTAACTCAAGGTGGCATTAGCTTTCCACCTGATTGAGAAGACTTCGGGTGTCTCCACCCCAAAATTTATTTCTTCCCTTATCATTCTTTTGCATATGTATCCTTTTACAAACTGATCCCAGGCATCTGAACCAAACTCAAGTCATTTATATCTGTTTTTCAGCTGATCTGACAGGATGCCCTTTCCAATTAATGAACTATGGGAGAGGTTGCCCAGAATTTAGGAACTGAGAGGGAAAAGTTAAACAGGTTAGGAAGGCATAAGTTTAAGGTGAGAGGGAAAAGTTTAAGAGATTTGTGAAACAAGCTTTTTACACAGGGAGTAATAGATGTTTGGGGCACATTGCCAGGGGAGGAGTTAGAAGCCAATACAATAGTAATGTTTAAGAGGCATTTGCACAGATACATGAATAGGCAGGGAATAGAGGGACACAGATCATGTGTGGGCAGAACAGGAGAGCATAATACAGTTAAGACTAAGTTTTTAAGGACTAAAATTAGGAAGCCTGTTTTGCCAAATGGAAATTGGAACATGCATTGGATGTGAAGACAAATCAGGATATTGTTGTTCATTGGCTTGTCAAGGGATGTTGAGTATGCACTGGGAATTTGAATTGAGGTGAAAATTAGTTATTATATAATAAAAGCAAAAAGGTGAATAACCTGATCCTATTCCAATGTTCCTTAGATACCTTTTGGGGAATAAAAACCATTTTCAATTGTAGACACATTCCTTCATTGAAATTTTTGTGTGAGAATAATGCCTCGGGTTTGTTCAATGAGCATTAAGAAAGAAATCTATATATTTCTTCAGAATTGGTACCTTGAATGCTCCTCAAAAATAAAATAATAACTTCATATCAAAGTTGCCATAATATGCCCAGTCTCCAAATTGAAAGAAAACTATATTTCACCCATATTAAAAACACCTTATAAAGATTTCATATCTTGGAGATTCTGCAAGATCACTCCACTACACCTAAATCAAAAGATCCACTCTGATCAAAGGTTTTGTCAATGAAACAGATGCTAAATTTCTCTATTAATTTTACAAAATGCAGCAACATATCTAATTTTTGAAAAGATCTATTAACTACCTCCATACATTTGCCCTAAAAACAAAATCTCATAGATTAGATTCATGGAATTATATAGTACAGAATCAGGCCCTTCAGCCAGTCATCTATGGCGACCAAGATGCCTCACTAACCTAATCCCATTTGTTTGTATTTGGTCCATATACCTCCAAACATTTTATATTCATGTACCTGTCAAAATGTTTTTTTAATATTGGAATTTTACCTGCTTTGACCAACTCCTCTTCTATGCCACCTTGTCCAAATATACCCATTACCCTCAGTATGGATAAACTTGCCACTCAGATCCCTTTTGAATCTTTCCCTCTCATCTTAAAACAATGTCCTGAGGTATTACACTCATCTACCTTGGGAAAATGACTGTGACAATCCACCTGATATATCCATAATTTTATAAACCTATTTGAAGGTCACACATCAGGCTTCTTTGCTCAGAGAAAAAATGCCCAGTCTATCCAATTTTCATTATAACTCAACTCTCCACTCCAGGCAATGCCCTTGTGAAACTTTTTTATAGACAATAGACAATAGACAATAGGAGCTGGAGTAAGCCCTTCGGCCCGTCGAGCCAGCACCGCCATTTTACAGATCATGGCTGATCAGTACCCCTTTCCAGCCTTATCCCACTGAACTCCTTTGCCCACTAGAGTCTTATCTATCTCTCTTTTGAACATAATCAGCGAATCTGCCTCTACCACCCTCTGTGGCAGAGCATTCCACAGATTCACACTTCTCTGGGTAAAAAAATGTTTTCTCATCTCCGTCCTAAAGGGCCTACCCTGTATTCTTAAACTATGCCCTCTAGTCCTCGTCTCCCCCATCATTGGGAACAAGTAATCCGACTTCACCCTGTCTATCCCCCTGATAATTTTGTATACCTCAATCATGTCCCCCCTCATCCTTCTAAACTCCATCGGATACAAGTCCAGTTTTTCTAGCCTTTCAGCATATGTCAACCCCGCCATCCCTGGAACTAACCTTGTAAATCTGCGCTGCACACCCTCTATAGCTAGTATGTCCTTCCTCAAAATTGGAGACCAGAACTGGACGCAAGAACTCTCTTGTTTAATCACATCCTTCCTTGTGCATGGTGACCAGGACCATGCACAATACTCCACATGTGTGCTTTAACAATGTTTTGTTGAACTAATGTCACATAAAACTCTGGACTAAAATCCCATTACCATTTTATCTTAAGAACAAGAAAGAAATTGTAAAAATCATCGATGCTGGAAATAGGAACTTAAAAACAAAAAATGCTTGAAACATTTAGCAGGTCAGGTAGTACCTGTGGAAAGGGCAACTGCTAATGTTTCTATGTCAAAAATGGGAAAGAGAAAACATTAGTTTAAGCTGCAGTAAGAGTTGGGGGTGGAATACATTGGACAAAGGGAATATCTGTTAGGTGAGGCTATGGTTCCCTCTGGGATTAATAATGGTGGATAGCTTACTGGTAGCAGAGAGAGAGTGATTATATAGACAAAAGAGTCTGAAATGTTACAAAATACAGGGCTGTGCCACATGCCCATCAGATCAGGCTTTGTTAAACAGAACCAATCTCACAGATAGATGGCTTATAGTATGTGGCAGGCTGCGCCATAGGAAAACACAGGCACAATTCTGTTGGGGGCAACACAGTTTATTCCACTCACATAAATATCTAGTTGGCTGCTAGCTGTGCTTACTGTGATCCCAGGGAAGAAAGAGAGAGCACACGGTCGGGACCTCGGCTTTATACCATGGTGGTCAGATGTCATTAGGCAGGGTGCCATGTCTCTAGGCCACCTGTTGGCCGAGTGATGTACTGCAGCGTATCATCACATTCACCCTCCTTTAAAAAAATCATGGTATTGCTCACAAGTCCAGGCGTAATGTTGGTTTCTGCACCCTCTGGGACCTCCTAGGGAGGGTGCGTGGTTTGGGTTGGGGGGGTTGGTTGTTTAGCTGGGTGTTGTGGGTCTACAGTCTCCAGCCCCAATGCAATCAGAGCGCCTAGAAATGAATCAATGGCAGCACTTCTCAATGATGCTATGACCAGAATGCCTGGAACTAGACCCCCAGGCCCCTGGCACACGCATGCACTTCAGCCACTGGAGACATTGTTTCCTGAACTACGCTCTGGAGACAATGGAAGAGCAGACCAGGAGTCACAAAGGAAATAGTTCTTGTCAAAATGGTGAAATGGGAGGTGAAAGGCATGCTCTGGTGGTAGAATTCTTTTGAAGTTGGTCAAAGTTATAAGATGATCCATTGATTGTGGAGGCGGATGGTGTGGAAGGTGATGAGCAGGGTGGTTCCATAATTGCCTTGTCTAGGAGGAGAGGGGGGGATGAAAGCAGATGTGTAAGAAATAGTTGAAATGTAGTCAGTGCTCTGTCAGCATTGATAGATGGGCAATCATATTGCAGGAATATGGAGGATATATCAATTGCGCCAGTGTGTTAAATCTCATCATTGGAGTAAGTACGGTGGAGATAGAGGAGCTGGGAAAATGGAATGGAGTTTGTACAGGAGGCAAGATAGGAGGATGATTGTGAGAGTCTTTAGGATATATTTATTCCTCATATTTTCCCTGAGAAGTAGTTGTAGAGATTCAAACAGGGAAAGGAAGAGCCTGAGAGGAACCATGTGAAATGTAGATGATAATCTCCACCCTTCTTTCACTTATGCATGGTCCATCTCTGGCTCTTACTTGGAAATCACAAACTTATTGATATACAATATATATATATATATATATATATATATATAGTAATGTCTGTAAGTCCTGCATGTAAGCAACTATAACAAATGTTTGTTTTGTAGGTGTGGCACATAAAAATAATCCAATTAGTCAACGGAAAATTACAGAAGAGGGTGGCATGGATGTACTTCTTTATTTGCTTTTTTCTACACGTTCTCCTCAAGTTCAGGTATCAGTCAAGAATTAGTACAATTGCAAGATTGCATTTTCTTGCATTAACTGGAGCAGAAAGAGAAGAAAAATGTCTTCTTACCAACTTCTTTGTATGCTTAGATTATTGCATATATGGCTCTCTTAGCAGGAGGCACAACGCTTTTACAACACCAGTGAACCAGGTTAGAATCTGTAAGGAATTTGTACGTTCTCCCTGTGACCTGAGAGGGTTTTCTCCAGATGCCCTGAATTCCTCCCATCCTTCAAAATGCATGGGGTTGGTAGATTAATTGGGTGTATTTGGTCGGCATGGGTTTCATGGGCCAGAAGGGTCTTCTATCATGCTCTATCATTAAAATTTAAAAATTTACATGCCAAACATCAGATTTTTAAGATGATGCTGTTTTGAACTGCTCTTGTTGTATCAGGAGAAAATATCAGTAGTTTTCACTTAAATCAGATGTTGTTTGTATGAAGACTAAGAATAAAATACAGAATCAGAAGAGATCAATATGAAGCAATAAACTTCAATTGTCAGTTTAGCACAAATATGATATAAGGGGTTCAACTTACCTAAGTTTAAGGCAGTGTTACGAGCCCAGAGGACCTCAAAACCCAGCAGCAATAGATGTTCACCAAGACAAGTGGTTACTTAAACAAAAGTTGCTTTTAATTATCTTTAAACATGAAAACAGAATCAAACTTTAACTTATTAGTATTAACTTAACTAACCTAACTTAATCCCCTTCTAATTCTAAGCGCACGTGTATGTAATTTTAGAAAAGTTCTTTGATTCACAGTCCAATCTCCTCATTCCTCCAAGTTCACTCATTGCAGGCAATTCTTATACTGTGCACAGAATTTAACATTTATGAAGTTAACCAGGCTTTGGTGCTTGAAAGATAAATGGTTACCGTGCAGGAAGGTTCTTGTTGGTTTTCAGAGAGAGATTTGTTGTTCCTGATTTGTTGTTCCTGGACACAAACTGATCCCTTTAATCAGCCACATCAGTGTCTGGCTGAAGAAACTTGCTTGCCCCATCAAGGTTTTCCAGATGATAATCTCTTTTTTTCAGGTCACCACAGAGTTCATTTTTATTTCCCTTATTTCAAGTGAAACATTAGGCAGCCATTCCTCTCCTCTTGCATGAGCCACAAGGGCTTTGACCAGGCTAAACTAAGCACTCACAGCCCGTCTTTCAAATGGGGTTTTTCCACAAGCTTGCTAGCTTGCCCTGTTCCAGTCCCTGCTACTGATGCTGGCTGTAGCACTGTAGAACTAATCTTTCTCTCTCTCAGTGAAAAAGCTGTTCAACTTTCTCTGCTTGCAAAAACCACATGACCCTCTTAGAACAGCAAGCTGCACTCCCAGACAGCGTGCGGCTCTGAACTTCTCCTCTGATCTCTTTCATCTGTTGCTTTTCAAAAGAACAATTCACTCATGAAGTCTCTTGGGCACCCTCCAAAGTCTTTGCCACCCTTGCTGGTGAACAGAGTTCCAGTATTTTAAATGAGGTGTATTTGAAGTATTTATATGTAACCTACACTAAAGAAAAACCTGCCCCAATTTATCTCCCTAAAAACATATCTACATACAATACAAACACAACATAATCTGTCACAGTAGGTACACAGATCTATTTAATTTTTCAGTGGAGTAGCCAATGTCAAATTAAGTCAAATCAAGTCAAAGTTATTGTCATCTGATTGTACAAATATAACTTGATGAAACAGCATTCTCCAGTCCTCGGTAAAAAACATGCAGACACACAACCAGACATATTACACATACAAATAAACAATGCAGGACAGGTAATTCATCTATACAAATAAATAAATAAATATTGCTTTGTACATATGAGAGTCTCAGTTGTTTAGTGTGAGCAAGTCCTTTGACTGTTCAGCATTCTCACTGCCCATGGGAAGAAGCTGTTCCTCAGCCTGTAGGTGCGAGCTCTAATATTCTCTTCCCCAATGGGAGCAGCTGAAACATGCTGTGTGCAGGGAGGAAGGGGTCCTTAATTATTTTGCACACCCTCTTCAGACAACAATCCTAGTAGATCACATTGATGGGGAAGAGAGTGAGGGGAAGGGAGACTCCAGTGATCCTCTCTGCCACTCCTATGGTCCTGTGGATTGACCTCCAATCCACTTCTCTGCGGCAACTGTACCACACTGTGTTGCATCCAGCCAGGACACTCTTGATGTTGCTGCTGTAGAAAGTTGATATAATGGTGGTCGGTAACCTTGCATTCTTCAGTCTTCTCAGGAAGTGCTGTCACAGTTTTGCTTTCCTGGCAAGTGAGGAGATGTTGAGTTTTCACAATAGATCATATGTTAAGAGAACTCCAAGGAACATGGTGCTCTCTTCACTCTCTACTCCAGAGTGATTGATTTGTAGTGGAGTGTGGTTGTTCCTGGTGTCCACCATCATCTCCTTCATCTTGTACACGCTGAGACACAGGGTGTTACTCTCACACCATTTCACGAGATTTTCCACCTCTTCTTTATAGTGTTGCTCATTATAGTTGCTGATGAGGCCAACTACTGTTGTGTCATCTACATACTTGATGACACTGTTGTAACTGGAACTGGCAATGCATTCGTGGGTCAGTAGAGTGAACAGGAGTGGGCTGAGCGCACAGCCCTGAGGTGCGCCAATGCTCAGCGTGATGGTGTTCAATGTTCTACTACCGACTTGGACAGACTGTGGTCTTTCTGTTACAAACTCCAGGTTACCGAGAGGGGTGTTGAGTTCCAGCCAGGATCTACAGAGGATTATTGACACATTGGATAACTCATTTTATTTAGTGGTTCTGAAATGAGTGTTGTATTTCAATATTAAAGTGAGGCATCTATGTTCAATTAACCCAACTCAAATTAATTTACTTGAACCAGAAATTCCTATTATAAAGCTCTGATTGTTACTTTTACTTTTCAAGCAGCCATCTGGCATTCCTTAAAAGAAAACCATCCAAAAAGAGCCAAGAACTAGGAAAATGTTTTACAATTTGAGAAGTCTGAAATAGAAAGCACCAAAGGCATTAACATTCTGCTGCATATTGTCCACTCCCTCCTGTACATCCTTATCCTTTGTGGATGTAATCCTGGACCTCTGCATTGTTTGAAATTCATTTAGCCTGTCAGGCGTACCTTGACTAACTCCTACAAGTTAATTAGTTTATCCTTCATCGTACCAAGCTTTAAGTTTGTTGTACTTATTTTGAAGAACAAAGAATTCACCCACAGCAAGAGTTGGCTATCAAAGACATTCATAGGTATTCATCTGTTTTGGGATGAATGGCCACGTCAAGTTTAATTCCTCATAAACATTTTGCAGGAGTTCATTTGGTAGTTAACACCAAAAGGAGGAGTCTGTAAGAAATTTGTGAAGTATGATCAGTTGTTATAATATGAAAATCATTCATTTTCTCAAAATTTAATGCAGTCATAATTATGGAATACATCCTCTGCTTCAATTACCTAGTTTTATTTGAGAATAACTGTAGCTACATATATAGATTGATCACAGCTTTGAAATAGTGCAATTGAAGTGGGAACAAGATTTTCTTTATTTCAACATGTTGAAATTCTCATGTCTAAGGTTTTGCCACAGTTAACTTACATGATGTTTAATGCAGACTGCTGCCTCAATTTGAATGTTAGTCAGAGGCCAGTTCTCTTTAGTAACTGTTTGAGAGGTTTTTTTTTTCAGTTTATTTTCATATATCTGATTAAGATTAATTTTTTGCAAGACATGGGAAAAACTACACTATGTTAGAGTAGAGGGAAATTTCAGGATAATATTTCTTAAATCTGAAAGGAAGAGCCTATAATTTCATCTGTAAGTCCATTTATCTGTACTAAACAGCTATTTTCACATTCTATCATTTACACATAATATGTAATATTAACAATTTTCAAATCTTTACTTTCCTGGGCTTTGCTTAGCAAATGGTTATGATGTGTTTTTGTATTGTTAGGCAGTAGTTTAATTAAATATAAAAATATGCCAAGTAAACTTCCCATAAATAATTAAATTAAGTGGAGTAATTAAAAAAATATTAATTGCAGTAACTACCAAATAACATAGCATTTTATTTTTGTGCATAGGTCGAAGTAATCTATAGCTTGGCTTGCATTGTGTTGGGAAATAATGAACTACTGAAGTTGTTAAAGGAGAAACAAGGCCTGACCTATAAGACTGTATTGAAACATATTAAACCTAATGATAAAGTAAGTTGTAGTAATTGGTATAATGTAAATATTTTTTGTAAGATTATGGACATTTTTGCATGATTCTCTTGGGAAAGAATGGAGTGGATATTCCACAACATTTGTCATGTTAAATTAATTATCTTATTTGTATTGTCATGTTTTAATATGGAAAATACTTGTAAAATAATTTTTATTTGCATAGTGTTAAAGGTTTGCTGCAAATTAAACAAAACAGTAACTGATATAAGAAACAGGACCTAAACTGTAGAGATTGGATCGGTCCCAAGTTAACTCCCTAGATTTTGCTTTGATACCTGACCTTAGTTAAATTGCTAGCGCAATGACACATCGTTTAATTTCAGACTTCTTCGTAGAGAAGAAAAAGAAAGTCTGATTAGTTGTTGAGAATAACTCCCTCTGTCAATATGCATAAATGACACAAAAATAGAATACAAACTTACCTAGGATATCTACAATTCTAGAATAAACCTTTTACTGTCTAGAGTGATAAATAAAAGTGGTCACTTAATGTTTCACTTGCCCTACTCCTGTATAAGGGACTACTATATATCCAAATGACTATATAAGGAGAACAATTTGTAAAAGATTAAATATAATCATTCATATAAAATAAAATATATTTGTAGAGTTTGAATTAAATTCACGTTCCTTTTTTTTTAAAATGGCACCCCTGGAAAAACAGAAGGAACTAGTGATCATTTCTTTACTAGTTCATCAGCCTTGACTCAAATTAAAAAGTGTGCAGCATTTCAATGGTGACACATATATTTCATAGGGTGTCATGTATCAGTATAGCTTTTATAACAGATTAAATAGATTTTAGATGCATATTTCCTTAATGTAACCAAAAGAAAATTCTTCACTTTTTGAACATGTTTTTCTGTAATCAGCAACATTCATTGCAGTTATTGTTTATCTGTCAAATTTCAGGATGTTTTTTTAAAAGCAGGAGGAGCTTTAGCCCTCTTTGCTTTCAATAATCCAAAACAACAGCTTATGATACGTGAATCTGGAGGCATTCATATGTCGGAGTACCAAAATTTTCTGCATACTAGAAAGGAGGTGGATCAGGCCAATGCTGCATTCCAGGTATTCTTCCGGTGGATCTACCCATAAAGACAACCAAATTAACATAACCCCATTATCAGTGGCATGGTTAGCATAGCAGTTAGCACAACACCTTTACAGTGCCAGCGATCAGGACCAGAATGGGGTTCATGTCATGTAAGGAGTTTGTATGTTTTCCCCGTGTCTGTGTGGGTGTTTTCCAGGGTCTCTGGTTTCCTCCCACTGTTCAAAAGGTACCGGTTAATAGGGTGTAAATTAGACGGGACAGACTCATGGGCCAAAATCACCTGTTATTGTGCTGTGTGTCTAAATTTAATTTTTTTTTAAAATCTCTACAATCTAAAAACTTCTATCCAGAATTTACCAACTACATTAGAGTCATGGAGTCGCATTACACAGAAATGGACCATTCATCCCACTACATCCTGTTGTCTGTTGTACCTACTAACACTAATCCATTTGCCCACATTAGGTCCATAGTCCCATGATCACTGAAGAACCAGGTTCAGGCCCATCCCTGGGTCCCAAGCTCAGACTGTCCCTGTTGCCTTATCTTGTTCCCTGTTGCCTTATCTTGTTCCCTGTTACCCCAGTCAAGACGATATCTATTGTCCCAGGCCCAGACCATTACTGGATGAAGATTATTTGGTGATATCTAAAGTGCATGAAAGTAGGAAAATGTGGTATTAGTTATTGAAAAGGACACCTGCAGTTCATGCAGGACACACTTGTGATTTTGCCCTTCCAACAGAATAACTCTGCACAATGAATTCAGCAACATATGGCACTAATTGGCAGGACAACGACTCATCAGGGCTATTTACACATCAAAATCTTGCAAAATTGTGTTTTCAGATTGCTGTTCAACACCTAGGCTTTTATTACTTGCCTTTTATAACTCTTGAACATTTACTTTCAATTCATAAGAATAAGATTTTGCCAGTATTTCGAATTAATACCTGATTAATTATCTGAATACTGCCATTGGTGATCTGGTAGGATCACCTCCAGAGCTGAAAGAGGAGAGAGATGAATAAGGAATTCAGCAGAAAGGAGTAACAGCTAAAATTGGAAGGGGGAGGGGTTGTAATGTGCAAAGGTCATATTGCAGCAGTCTATTAGGGAACAAAATTATTATATTAATTTTACTGAGAAGCAATGTCTGAGATGCCTTTGCTCATCAAGCTAGGTCACCTTTCATAGTCACAATTAATATTTTCCCACCACATATGTCTGCGATGGTCAAGATGATCACAATCCTGAATAGTGAGGTCTTTTCAATTAATTACATATTATAATTGCAGTTTATAATTGCAGTGCACCATTGCATTATGAAACTTATCAAAATCCTCTGTCCACTCTGTTTCCCCACTTCAGAGCAGAGCAAGAGGGTGCTAGATTTTACTCCTATAATACGTTTCCTCTGAGCAAACAGTGTTATCATTCTGCATCCACGTTAGCATATATCACTTATATTCTTGCAGGGTTTATTTTGTTAGCATCAGTGATTTTTTTTTCTATTAGTGAATTTGAAGTGTCTTTTATTGCAAATGGTAATACTCCTGGTGGCCTTAGCTCGAATGAAAAGAAGTGTATTGGTTTCATTAGGAAGCAATCTAATTAATGAAGGATGAGACACTACTCTCCAGACATCTAGTGGGCTATATTTTCTGAATTTAAAACATTTTTAAATACATTTTATTACTGAAATAATGATTTAATGTGCTATTTGAGACAAACCCCAAGTTCAAACAATTAAATATTTACAATGTAAAATATTGATACTGTAAAGATTAATAATAAATTAATAGCAGCTTTAGATAGGGAAAGACTATATGTAAATAAAAATGGCAAAACCTACATTAAGAAAAAATAAAAGGTTGGATAAAATTAAAAATGACCAGTGTGGTAAACCACTGTTATGCTAAGATTGACTGCTGCCGGATGGACACGCCTCCTGAGACCGATCCTACCCATAGCCCTCCTTTCCATATGCCTTGATTAGTCAATTAGGTTGATGGTGTTCCAGTCTATAGTTAATAAAAGCCTGTCAGTTTCACAACTTCAGACTTTTGTGATTATTGATGGTGCATCAACAGTTAGCCTATTGTTGTATAAAATACATGTCAAGATATCAAATAATAATTTATATCTTTTCAAATTGACACAGATAATAATACTAGCAAAAGTGATTGTAGATATGGATGAGGTCACATTAACAGCCAGAGGCATTGTAACTTTAGTTAATCTTCTGAAGTCAAAGAAGTCATCCACAATCATTGCAGTTGGTAAGATACATATTATACTAATCATATAATGATTAGTTTTTAAAATGTTCATTGCACACCTTAGTTATCAATAATCTAGTTAGTGGCATTTTAGATAATTCTCAATTTTTTTAAAGTATTCAAATGTGCAACAGATTTCATTAAAATTATTTTCCAGTAATCACAACATCCTTCTGAACTATTTGAAACATGCATTTTTTTTACATTAACACTACTATTTTCATCTATATAGTCCACTCTTCTTATGGAGCACAGCTTATTTTGCATGACTGAAAATATCATGCAGTACAAACAATAAGGTTTCATTACCTCATTCTTTGAGCATCTGTTGTCAGTTAAGAGTGATGATCTGATGGTCATGTTTACCTTTTAAGGGATGGATTACAAAGGGTAATGAAATCCAGAATTCAATTCACCCATTATCTCACAATTCATTAATCACTGCAAATATCTGTCACTTTTATGATCCTATGGTATCATTCCCATAAGGATTCTTTCTTCTCTAATGTTACTTTAAAAAAAACCAAGAAATTGAATAAGAAAAAGGAATAAAAATATATCATAAGTAAAAGACTAACAAGTCTAGCAATTGTGGGCCTCTTGAAAGGAGATTGGGAAATTTATCATTGGGGATAAGGAAATGGCAGAGGAATTAAACAAATACATTCTGCATGTCTTCACAGAAGACACAAGTCACATCCCAGAAATACAAAGAGAATGCAGAGAGAAAGTATAAGAAATTAGAATTAGTAAAGAAATATTGCAAAAGAAATTAATAAGCCTGATAACTGATAAATCCCAAGGACCAGAGATTCAACATCTCAGAGATATCGAGATAGATTACACTGGACAACAATTTTTTTCAAAAAGTTTATATCCTGAAAAAAATTGGGGATCATGATATGTGATCTATCCTTCTAGACAAGCCTACAATGTGGGACTTTGTCGAAGTGTTTAGTAAAGTACATGTGGACGACAACCACCTCCCTGGCCTTATCAGTTCTCTTTGTCACCTCTTCAAAACCCTACATCAAATTTGTGATACATGACCTTCTATACATAAAGCCATGCTGACCTATTATTAATTGGTTCTTGTTTTTCCAAATGCTGGTAGATTCTGTCCCTCAGAATAACCTTCAATAACCTTTGCACCAATGATGTTAGGCTTCCTGG
The DNA here is from genome assembly GCF_036971445.1 of Narcine bancroftii. Taxonomy (NCBI): domain Eukaryota; kingdom Metazoa; phylum Chordata; class Chondrichthyes; order Torpediniformes; family Narcinidae; genus Narcine; species Narcine bancroftii. The sequence continues at coordinate 250,400,519 of NC_091472.1, read as the reverse complement.
TTTTAGTTTCCTGACATGTTCTTGCAGCCTTCTTAAATATTAAAAAATACTTTTTCCATCAATACTCTCCTTTGCTACCCTCAAGATATTGAATTTTCTTCAGTGTAATGCAATTAAAAATTGGATTTTGTTACCATCCTTAATAATCACAATCTGTCATTGCTTGACTCCCATGTCCCTCCCACCACTAGGCACAGAACAAAGTAATAAAATATTAAAAATATCATAAGTTCTCAGAATGAAGAAATTTCCATCAATTGCACTTATTTACTTACCCAGAGAGTATGAACCCAAGCTGTCTATTCTGTCCTCAAAATACAAATGGCCCCAGTTTTCTCCTCCACCCCAGAAACCAATCTGGTTGTGCTCCTTCTGTCATAGGCAGATAATATTTAGCATTCTTTGCAGTGCTATCTATAATTGTAGTTATTAATTTTTGATGATCCCTTAAGTTCATCTGAACATTTTTTTTTCCAAAATGTTTTATTGTTTAAACATGTTTTGCTTGTCTTTTCACTTCAGCATAAATGATTGAATTTATTCTGATATTTAATGGTTGTTCTTGCAGGTCAACTGATCTCTTCTCTTACTCAGACTCAAGCAGGTATTACCGATGCCATGATTACAATGGGAGCAGTGGAAAACCTTTGTCCACATTTATTTGCTGAGAGGGAAGAGGTAAAGGAAACACAAATGGAACTAAAGACTTTATAATTCAACATGTTACTCCATTGACATTAATGCTACAAAGAATAAGATGCCTTTTTTTGTATGTTTCATTACTTGAGGAATGATGTACTGGCTTTGGAGGTAGTGTAGAGGAGTTCACTAGGTTGATTCCAGGGATGAAGGGGTTGGCCTATGAGGAGAGAGATCTGGGACTGTACTCACTGGAATTTAGAAGAATGAGAGGGGATCTCATAGAAACATATAAAATTATGAAAGGCACTGCAGATGTTCATGTTTTACTAACAATAAGATTGAGGAAGGTAAGTTGTTTCCATTGGTAGGGGAGACCAGAACTAGGAGACAAGATTCAGGATAGTAAATTTAGGACAGAGTTGAGGAGGAACTACTTTTCACAGAGGGTGGTGATTCTGTGGGATTCACTGTCCATTGAAGCAGTGGAGCAACCTCGGCAAATATATTTAAGATAATGATTAATTGATTTTTGCATAGTAAGGGATTTAAGGGATATATGGAAAAGGCAGATAGTTGGAGATGAGTCTATCATCAAATCAACCATGATTACATTGAATGGTGGAGCAGGTGTGATGGGCCAGATGGCCTCCTCCTGTTCCTATTTCTTATGTTCTTGTGAAGTGCCTGATGGGGTGAAAAGCTGAATATTTGTATGGCCCTTTACCCAGAGTTTCTTTGTGCTCTTGATCCATGGTTCCTGAACTCAAGGTTTTCAGGTCTATTCCCAGTGGTGCTTCTCCATGATGAACAGACACAGGGCAGGGATTCCCAAGAATTAGTAGGAATGTTGTTTATTTTTGTAAGGGATGGGAACATCTTTGAACCTTTATATCTGTCCTCTGTGATAAAGCTAGGAAAAGAAAACCACAACAATAACATAGGTTTTGGGGTGTGACTGGCTATACAAATATTCCCATCTGTTTGGAATATGACAGTGAATACTAGGTGAGAAAGGCAATGTTAGTTCATTGCTAATTTCATGATAGGGATTTATGCTCATCTATTTGTTAGAAGAGATTGTTTATAGTATTTGTGCTGAGTGTTACTTTATGCAATTTGGTGAAGTTGTCTATATTCTGGAAATTCAGAAATCTGATCATTTTGAAGCTCTAATGTATAGCAGTATGGGTGTCACTCACTTTATGTTACATTGGACTTTAACAAGACCATGAACAGGACCAACACCAACCTTGTGTTCATATATGACACATCTTCATCTTCTCGCAGTCCCTCAAGATTGAGGATGACTTACCTCCTTCCATTTTTTGGGTTCTCAGGTGGCTAATGTCGGAATTGCAGACAGTTTCAAAGATGATGGTGATAGACCATGTAGTTTATGGGGTGATCTGCTTCTTCCAGGACTACTGTTTGTTCACAATGATTGGTCATAAGGTTTTCAATACTGTCCTGGAGTTCTGGATTAACATCAACACGTACACCAGGCTGCTTTTCATCAATTACAGCTCAGTTTTCCTCTCAGTACTAGTCAGCAAGCTCCAAAACCTGGCCCTTTGCACCTCCCTCTGCAACTGGATCCTTGACTCCCTCATCGGAAAACCACAGTCAGTGCAAATTGTTAACAACATCTCCTCCTCAGTGACAATCAACATAGGCACACCTCCAGGTTGTGTGCTTAACCCACTGTTCTACTCTCTCTACACCCATGATTCTGTGGCTCGGCACAATTCAAATACCATCTACAAATTTGCTGATAACACCACGATTGTCACCAGAATCACGGATAGCAGTAAGGAAGTGTACAGGAGGAAGATAGATAAGCTAGTTGAGTGGTGTCACATCAACAACCTTGTACTCAATATTAGAAAAATGAAGGAACTGATTGTGGACTTCAGGAGGAGAAAATCAGGAGAACACGAACCAGTCCTGACTCAACAGTGGCTTTATTTCATTAGGAGTTTGAGGCGATTTGATACATCACCAAAGACTCTTGCAAATTTCTGCACAGGTACCATAGAGAGCATTCTGACTGTTTGCATTGCTGTCTGGTATTGAGGTGCTAATGCACAGAACAGGGAGAGGCTGCACCATGGGCATTAGTCTTCACTCCATTAAGGATATCTACAAGAGGCAGTATCTTAAGAAAGCAGCCTCTATCATTAAGGAACTTCACCACCCAAGCCATGCCCTCTTCTCACTGCTACCATCAGGAAAGAGGAGCAGGAACCTGAAGACGAACACAGACATCACTTCACTTTTTCCCTTATTTTTCACCAAGGTGCTTATTTTTTGTAAACATAATTTATAGCAATGTTTGCTTCTGTAATGCAGCTGCAAAACAATGAATTTCACAACAATAAATTCTGATTCTGTTCTTTCTCATGGACAAGAGAACACCCTGGAATTAATCAAGATATTAAATTTTTTCAACACATTTTTGAATCTTCTCCTCTTTCTCCCTGGTAATGCCTTCCAACACTTGAGCTTGGAATAAAATGTTTGTTTTGTGGTGGGTGCAGGTGCATCAACCACATAACCTACCCAATGTAACTGACTAAGTAGAATGAGGGCCTCAGTATTAGGGATGTTTGCTGTCATTTTTATGCCTGTCCTTAATGGTGTTTTCTTAACATCCTTTATTCATTTCTTTAAGCTTTCAACCATCTGTTCATTGATCTTTACAGCCTTCTATGCCATCTTACATTAGTTATCTCTGGATAGTGCATCCTTCTCATGAAGTGTTTCTTTCACACCAGTATACACCCTGGGAGATATTTCAAAATTTCAGATAAATGTCTGTCACTGGATCTATTATTTTAACCTTTTTTTAAAAGAACTTTATTTTTCCATTTTTTCCATAAATATATTCATAGTCTTTAAGCTTTTATAAATTTCAAATATATGTTAAATGTTTACAAACAAAAAAAACAATTTCCCCCTTTTTCCCTCCCCCCTCCCGTCAGTGTTATTTTTGTCTTGCGCATCGCGCATGCGCGACTCCTCGCGCATGCACGGTTGCGCACTTTTGTTTGGCTCCGTGAGCCATTTTTGTAGTCCCGAGTTCGGGGCTTCAACTGACCTTAGGGAGCAGGCTTCTCTCTCCGCAGCGGGCCTCCTCGGACAGGTAAGGCCTTCACCTTCTTCTTCTGACGTCCTTTCTTCTTCTCTTCTTCCCGTTGCTTTTGGCTTTTCTTTTTTCGCTGCCATTTTCTCCACATCTTTATTTTCACTTTATTTTGATTTTTGTGTTTGTGCCTTTGTTTTTTCACTGTCTTTTTTTAACTTTTCTGGAGAGGGCTGGAGTTCCCCGACCGGCCACTACTCCATCACGTGACTCCTCCCAGTAGCCCTTCTTCATAGCAATCTTCAATATTCTTAATTCCTTTCTCATGCCAAATATTTAAAATTCTATTGCTCAAGTTATTGGGTTAGGGTTCATTCTGACACAATGGTGCTTTTGGTGATATCCCCACTGTTTTTCCAATACTTACATTAATCTCATTCAAAATTTTAATCATATGTATTAGATTGTGGTTATGTCTTTTTGTTATTAATTTGACATTACATTTATAAATGAAATCCTTTGATGCACTCTCTCTCACTGTATGTAATCCCATTTGGATCCATGAGGGAGAGTGCTCTTTGAAAAAGGATGTGAGGAACCTCGCCTGGGCTGCTAAATAATATTTTTTAAAATACAGTCATCTTAATCCTCCCATTTTATTCCCAGATCAGTTTTTTCATAGCAATCCTATGCATTTTATTATTCCAAAGACATGGTCTTATGTGACCATTAAGTATCTTTAAAAAGTTCTTAGGCAAAGAAATCGGCAATGAGTCAAAGAGGTATTGCAATCTCAGCATCACTTTCATTTTCACATAATTAATCCTTCCATCTTTGTAAGTCCATCTCTATCTTTCCAAGCAAGGGGTGATAGTTAAGTTTATATAAATTTTGAAGATTATTATCCACCATTATTCCTAAATATTTAATTCCATCCAGTTTCTATTTAAACCAGCTTCCTTTTTGATATCTTTCATAATAAAAATTTGTTAATGGCATAATTTTACTTTTTTCCAAATTAATTTTATAACCTGAAACTCTTCCATACTTTTCCAGTGTGTCCTGTAGTTTGGTCAAAGAGTCAGCTGGGTCTGGTAAGTATAGCAGCACATCATCTGCAAATAAATTGATTTTATGATCTTCCTGACATTACAAACCTTCCTTCTGGGTCAATGGATGCGTCTTTGACCAACACCAGTATATTTTTTTAAAGAAAATTGCTACCCCCTCACCTCACTTTGGTGTTAAAAGAGGAGGATATGACTTGTCCCATCCAGTTCCTTTTTAACTTATTGTTTTCCAATTTTATAAGGTTTGTTTCTTGTAGAAAAACTTTATCTGTCTTTAATTTTTTTTTTAAGTGTGCCAAAACTCTTTTCCTCTTTATGGGTCTGTTTAACCTGTTAATAATGTATAAATTTTAACATTCTATTCTTATTAACATTTGTACATATTTAAATCTGTCATTAAACCCTTTAGCTAATTTAAACAGTAAAGTAATTTTCCCCTGTTATTAAACACATGTATAGCCCCTGCTCTGATGGCAATGTAATCAAGAAACCCTGGAAGCCCACGAAAAAAGCCCACGGTAATGTCCGAGTAAGAACCCCTTCCCTTAGCTTCAGTGCCATTTTGAAAAAGTTCTCCCTTTCCAGTGCCATTAACCCACTTTAGTCAGAGTACCCATCCTGCTACTATTTTGCGGACTATTTACTCTCTGTTAAACTCTCCGTATACTTTTCAAAATTACTTTAAACATAACCAATAATAGACAGTTCAAAAATATAACTATTATTTTACTTTTTACCTGATTTTTAACATTTATAGTTCACTTTGATTTTGTTCTTCTTTCTTCTCTTTCTTCTTTCTGGCATCGATTTTTGGGTCCCCTTTACAGTTCTTGTCGAAATTTCAACTTCTTTTACTATTTTATAAAATCTTCAGGGTCACTCTGTTACATCGATCCTGAGTGTTGCTGGGTACAGCATTGCATATTTATATTGTGCTTTTAATTGTCTTTTAACCATCAAATTATTTTCTTTTTTTACCAAATAAGCGCTCAGGTCCTGAAAGAATAGTACCTTTCCTCCTTCCTTCTCAACTGGGCCACTGTTTTCCCTGCCATACTCCACTGCTGCTCTCAATGTTGCCCTCCAATCCCGGTAATTCAAAAATCTTACCAGGACTGGTCGTGGACTTTGGTCATCTGCTCTCCTGTGGCCGGGTCCACTGGGCTCTCTCTCTATAAGTAGTTTTTCCTTGAATTTTCCAACTCCCAGCACTTGTGGAATGCACTCTTCAAAGAAATTCACCAGGTCCTTCCCCATGGTACCTTCTCTCAGTCTAACAATTCAGTCATTATTTCTGCTGAAATTTTCTATGTGGTTAATTTTATCCAGCAGCAGTTGTTTGTCTGCTTTCCACTTTTTTGAATTTTCCTCCAGTGTTTCTAATTATTTTTGTCATTATCAGGTTGTTTTCAACCTGCCCCACCTGAGTATTCAGATCTTCAATTGTCGTCTCCATTACTGTTCTATTTTTCTACTTCCTTGGAGAATTGTTCACTCAGAACCTCCATAGATTCTATCATTTTTTGGGAATCCCGAGTCAATCCCCCACTTCCTTGGGTTTGTGCTGATATCATGGCTGCACCTTCTTCACCACTCCCTTGTGGAATTTCTGTCGATGATCTCAGTGACTTTTGAGCTTCTTCAGTTTTATTTTTCTGGGTCTTGTTCTTCTTACCCATCAATCTTTTGTTTATAATATTTTTTTTTATTTTGATGACTTTAAATCAATCTTCACAGAGAGAGAGCTCTTCCAACCTACATCTGTCTAGGTCCTCAGTATGGCCACACTCCCTATTGTTTTAACCTTAAAAATATTTTCCAAGTTTGCTTTGACCCTCTGTCCACATATTCCCATCCTCAAATTATTTGATACTATGATCATTCTTTCCTAAGGAATCATTTAGGCTCAATCATGCAATTCAGTAGGGAACTGAATAAGTACAGTATATAAATGGAAAGTAAATTTCAGGGGAGTGGAACCAGCTGGATTTCATCCGACTAGTTTCACGGAAAATGATTTGCTTCCACCCTGGTTCAAAGGTAACTGATAATGCACTCTTCCACTGGTAGAGCAGGAAATCACTAGTTTTTGATGTGGTGTCTCCTTCCTTCATCTGTGCTTCTACGTGGACTTCAAACCTCACAAAAACAAAAGTTCTGCCAGGCTGCAGGGATCTCCTTCTCCTACATGGACTTAAGGTTCTTAATACCACCTCCTCCTCTAGTTTGAACAGTCATACGTCAGAGATTCCCAGCAGTCTGTGGAGATATTTCAATGTCAGTGTTCACTAGCAGACCAACCAGAGTGCATGCAGGCCACATCATTTACATGCCAAACACCAGAGTCCAGAAACAAACAGATAATTCTGAATACTGACATGGAAAGACATTACTGGCAGATAAAAGGGAGAAAAAAATCAACAGTGTGCTCAAAGCCTTCCTGAAAAAAATGTAGTATTTCCACTGATAAGTCCTGGCTCATAGTCGCTCAAATTAAAGAAGCAACATTACTGAGAACCTTGAGTTTATGTAATTGGAACATACAGAAGCTGTAAGTAACTTATCAAAGGATCACATCCACCTCACAAACCATTCATCTATTTGTACCATCAGGCATGCCATGCCACTTTGGTGGAAGGGTCTGCAGTTCTCACATTGGTCTCTTCAGTCATTTCTAAACCCACACTGGAGTGGATGCAATCATGAGTGAATGAGAATGTGGGAAATTTATTTTTATGAGAAATTAATGTGAATTTGGTTTTAACAGAGGTCAATAGAATGGGCTAGGTGTATGTATAAGTTATGACTCATCTACAATCTGGAAGATAAATCTGAAACAAAACCTCCCGGTTTTGTTTTCAATTTCCTTCACAATAAACAACATTTTTCCAAGTTCCTACATCTGACTACAAAGAACTTGCAAATTGAACCTCCCTCTTCTCTTCACATCTTAGAATTTCACAATCTCTCACTGGGGACCACACTGGAAGATTATAGCAACATCTATGGGTACAAGATAAATATGGATAAAAGTGAAATCATGCCCTTGACAAAGTGGGATTACAGACAGTACCAACAAGGGAGCCAGTTTAAATGGCTGCAAGAGAGCATTAAATATTTGGGGGTAAATGTAGATAAGGATTTGAGTAATTTACATAAACTCAATGATCTCCCTTTGCTCCAGAAGATTGAGGAGGATTTGGATAGATGAAAACACTGCCCATAACTTTGGTGGGCAGGGATAGTTGCATTAAAATGAAGGTGATGCCAAGGCTACAGAATCTATTTAAGTCCTTGCCCATTCCATTGCCCCAGGGGGTTTTAAGATGCTCAACGATGTGCCAGATAATTCTTATGGAATGGTAAAGTGGCTAGAATATCCATGGAAAAATTAACTTGGGACTATAAATTGGGAGGCCTGAAATTGCTGTATTTTTAAAAATATTATTGGGTGGCCCAGTTGAGGTTCATTTCCTCACTCTTTGAGGGAGGTGATATTCCCTCCTGGGCACAAATTGGACTACACATGAGGAGAAAAGATAGCAGGAGAGTTCATATATAAATGAAACATAAAAATGATATCAAAGAAAACAGATAACCCCATTTTAAAACATTTAATTCAGATATGGCAAAAAAATCAATATATTGGAATAAAGGTGGGGATATCTCCTAAAGCAACCTTGACCCAGAACAAATTAATGCCCATGACTCTGGATAATAAAATCCTGGAGACATGGTGCCAGAAGGGGATCAGGTGTATCGAGGATTGTTATGAGCAAGGGCAGCCTATGTCATTCAAACAACTAAGAAATAAATATAATTTGTCCAATAAAACTTTCTTCTGCTATCTCCACCTAAGATTTGACTTAAGGGATAATTTGGCCCTGCCCGTGGGTAGTAACATGGAGATTCTAATTCTAAAGGGGAATACACATAAGTTCATCTCTATGATGTACCTCTATTCCAAAGTGAGGGCCTGACTCAGGGCTTACACAAGTCGAGGGAAAGGTGGCAGATGGACTTTGGCAAAACAAACCAAGAGTGGTGCTGATCAGATTGTTGCAATACAACTTTTTGCATTAATTACACCTCACACCTCAAAAATTACATAAATCTAAAGCAGAAATTTTGGAAATGTGCTTCAGATGTGGTGTGGAGATTGGAAACTTTATCTACTTAACCTAGCTTTGTACAAAGATGAGATCCTTCTGGGAGGAATTGGGGGACATTCTGAAAAATCTTACTAAGGTGGATTTTCTACTGGATCCGGAATTGTACCTTCTGGAAAACATTATGGATATGAGTTTTAAACTGTCCAGATACCATATTCAGTTTATGAAGATTGCCTTGTCAATAACCAGGAAGTGTACAGCAGTCATGTGGAAGTCCAAATCCCATCTAAACATTACACGATGGAATACAGAGATAAAGAGTTATATTTCTCTGGAGAAAATTACATAGAATTTAAGGATAAAATATGACACATTCATTAGGGTATCTATATGTTACCTTATCTGCAACATATAGGTATGCAGGTATAATTACACCCCTTCTAAATAGAAGGTAAATAATCTGTACTAAAAGTGGAAAGATTGAGATAAATGAAATGGGTTGTTGCACAGATGACACGTTCTTGTTTCGTATCTTTTTCATTTTTATGTTACTTTGGGTTTATATTTGGTTCCTTTAAGGGCCTGTGACTATATATTTTTTGTTCTTCATGTTTGTTTATTTTACATAATTTCCTTGAATGGGAGGGAAGGGAGAGGGGTGAATGAGGGGGAAAATGAACTCTGAACGTGTTACAAGACCAAAGGACCCGAAAACCCAGCAGCAATATATATTCACCATGACAAATGGTTACTTAAACAAATGTTTTTAATTATCTTTAAACATGAAAACAGAATCAAACTTTAATTTATTTCTATTTTTAACTTACTTAACTTAACACAACTTAACCTAACTCCCTTCTAATTCTAAGTGCACGTGTATGTAATGTGTGTGTGAATTTAAGACAGTTCTTTGGTTCACAGTCCAATCTCATTTCTCAGTCTTCCAAGTTCTCTGGTTGCAGACAATTCTTATACTGTGTACAGAATTTAACATGTATAAAGTTCACCAGACTTTGGTGCTCAAAAGGTAAATGGTTACCATTCAGGAAGGTTCTTGTAGGTTTTGTAGAGAGAGATGTGTGGTTCCAGGATTTCCACAACTGAGGTACCACCATTAGTCACTCAATGTCTTGCTGATGAAACTTGCTCCATTAGGGTTCTCCAAATAATAACCTCTTTCTTTCAGGTTATCACAGAGTTCCTTTCTGTTTCCCTTATTCCAAGAGAAACACTAGACAGCTCATTTTCTCCTCTTGCATGATACACAAGAGTAGGACATCCTCCACTCTGGAGCTTCTGTTTCAGTTCCAACAGCTTCTTCTGGCTGCCACTGTTCTGTCTCCCTCTTTCTCTCTTTCTGAGACACTGAGACTCTCAAACTGCCAGAAAGCCCGTGTGACTCTCTCTCTTGCAAAAAAAATATCTGACCTTCTCCAGTAGACAATAGAAGTCAGTCTTCTGGTTCATCTGTTATTTTTAGGTAAACAGAACCCATTAGTGACCTTACTGTGATCACTCCAAAACTCTGCAGATATCATACCTCCTGCTTGTTGCTTTAAAGACAATAGTCCATTTATTTCCAGTTTCTGTAAAGCAGGGGTGTCAAACTCAAATTCACGGAGGGCCAAAATTAAAAACTTGGACTAAGTCGAGGGCCGAACTAAATATTTATTGAAAATTTTCAACAACATCTGCATGTTTTCTCTTCTTTCAACATATGTAATGTTAAACTTTAGGATATAACTTTAGGAGGATAATGTTACAGGTCAGGAGTAGGTAGCTCAAGTTCACCCTTTGCTTGACCTGAGGGAAACATATTTGGTCCCTGTGGAGATGTAGTCAGCATTCACAGGCTGTGTCCATTTTGGCCTGCATCAGGACTCAGCATTTCCTGCTCACTCCTCAGGCTCTAGGCCTCTATTCACCCTCGACCCACCATCCCTCTACCTGACCAGTCCTTTACCCAAACTTTACTCACCCCTCACTCCACTCGCTCTGCCTCTACCCACCCCATCCTATACACACCCCTCTACTGCCTCTCCCCTCAATCTGTTCCTCCCTCTACCCGTCTCTCACCCTCTAATCACCCCTCCCCTACTCGCCCTGTCCCTCCCCTTTTACCTCTTCCCTATCCACCCCTCCTTCTACTCATCCCTCCCTCTAACTGCCCCTCGCACCACCATAACTTCCCCTGCCCATTACTCCTCACCTACACCCTCTGCCCACCCCTGCTTACCCACCCACTCAGGCCCAGCACGCTGCCGATCAGCCTTTGTGGAACAGCGGGGGCCGTGCGCAGCCTGCCATGTCCGTCGCGCCGACAGGAAATCACAGGCGCTCGCCAATCCGCCGCACCGCTCGACAGGTGGGAGAAGTGACTGGTTGTGCGGGGAGCCTGCCAACTGGCTTTCCGGCTGATAACATCGACAGACTTCTCGTGTTACAATTTTGTTTTCCCCGTTCTCAAAGTTTGCACGGTCAACCTGCAACACTCTTGCTCCCTCCGCGTCCCGTGGATCTGATGCCCAGGTATTGTTAGGATTCCCAGCAGAAGGTTTGTGGAACTTTACCATTCTGGATTCCTTTTTGAGAATATTCTGGCCATCTTTTAAGGGGGGTGGTTTTAGGGGGAAAGGGATAGTTAGGGGATGGGGAAGGATGTGCAATGAAGGGGAGGATGGTGGGGGTGACATTACCAAAAAACAGCATCGGCTCTCGCTGCAGGGCGGGCCACCTCTAATACATTTTTGAAATGATCTTGCGGGCCAAATATAATTATATCGCAGGCCAAATTTGGCCCACGGGCCAGAGTTTGACATGTGTGCTGTAAAGTCACTCATAATATGAATTCTCCAGTATTTTCAAATAAGATCTGTTTTAAAATGTGTGTATGTAACCTACTCTACTTTTCCCAATTTATCTCCCATAAGTATTTCTATATATTGTCACAAATGTAATATATTATTGTTGAGAAAGATTTGTGAGTCTTGGAAAATAAAAAAAATATTTTTTTAAAAATGACCTGCTAACTATAACATCTTGTTTTTTTTAAATCATTTAATACCTTGTTCTGTGTTAAAAAGAATCAAATGTCTTGCTTTTGCAGGTCTGTGAGTCTTGTGCTACTGCTTTGGGATATTTAAGTTTTAATCAAACTGCTCATCGACACCTATTGGTGGAGTGCAGGAATCAGCCAGAATTATATGATCTTTTAATGTCTAACATAAGCCCTGATGGGAAAATCTGCCAAGAGTTTATAAATGAATTCAACATGCAAAAAGTAGTTGGTCTGCCATCAGAGAGGTATAAAATTCTGTTGTTGAAAAATATTAAAAATAATCAGCTGTCCTAAAAATACAGCTTTATAAGAATAATGAACTCTTAACATGTTTTTTTTTGGAACCCAGATTGCAATTAATTGAAGGACAGCTGGTTGTGATCAGGGCAGAAGAGAAAGGTAAATTTTTTCAATACTCTTGAATTCTACAATTCACACTTGCATTTATATCAAATGGATGCAATTCTTCCATTTATCAATTATATAATTGTGAATGAATGGAGGAATAATTGTGAAACAATGAAGACGCTGTTTACATCCGGTACCGCACGGATGGCAGTCTCTTCAATCTGAGGCGCCTGCAAGCTCACACCAAGACACAAGAGAAACTTGTCCGTGAACTACTCTTTGCAGATGATGCCGCTTTAGTTGCCCATTCAGAGCCAGCTCTTCAGCGCTTGACGTCCTGCTTTGCGGAAACTGCCAAAATGTTTGGCCTGGAAGTCAGCCTGAAGAAAACTGAGGTCCTCCATCAGCCAGCTCCCCACCATGACTACCAGCCCCCCCACATCTCCATCGGGCACACAAAACTCAAAACGGTCAACCAGTTTACCTATCTCGGCTGCACCATTTCATCAGATGCAAGGATCGACAATGAGATAGACAACAGACTCGCCAAGGCAAATAGCGCCTTTGGAAGACTACACAAAAGAGTCTGGAAAAACAACCAACTGAAAAACCTCACAAAGATAAGCGTATACAGAGCCATTGTCATACCCACACTCCTGTTCGGCTCCGAATCATGGGTCCTCTACCGGCACCACCTACGGCTCCTAGAACGCTTCCACCAGCGTTGTCTCCACTCCATCCTCAACATCCATTGGAGCGCTCACACCCCTAACGTCGAGGTACTCGAGATGGCAGAGGTCGACAGCATCGAGTCCACGCTGCTGAAGATCCAGCTGCGCTGGATGGGTCACGTCTCCAGAATGGAGGACCATCGCCTTCCCAAGATCGTATTATATGGCGAGCTCTCCACTGGCCACCGTGACAGAGGTGCACCAAAGAAAAGGTACAAGGACTGCCTAAAGAAATCTCTTGGTGCCTGCCACATTGACCACCGCCAGTGGGCTGATAACGCCTCAAACCGTGCATCTTGGCGCCTCACAGTTTGGCGGGCAGCAGCCTCCTTTGAAGAAGACCGCAGAGCCCACCTCACTGACAAAAGGCAAAGGAGGAAAAACCCAACACCCAACCCCAACCAACCAATTTTCCCTTGCAACCGCTGCAATCGTGTCTGCCTGTCCCGCATCGGACTGGTCAGCCACAAACGAGCCTGCAGCTGACGTGGACTTTTTACCCCCTCCATAAATCTTCGTCCGCGAAGCCAAGCCAAAGAAGAAAGAAGAAAGAAAGAAAAAAGAATTGTGAATGAATAATCTTCCCACCAGTTTAAAAAAATAGACAAAAATGTTATTCAACACTTACAAAGCAATTTGTAATTGATAAAGCAGAGAGATATTGAAGTCCACGTTAGACCAAGGCTCTTGTTTTTATTTAGCTCTGTTTGAAGGCTTCTCTCCTGTTCAGAGACAGAATTTATGCTCCTTGTCATCATTCTTTGTAGAACCAAGGCTTTATTATTTTGAGTATTTTCCGAAGAATGAAACATTTAATAAATCCTATCTGACTCAAAAATAGAACAAGTTCTGATATCCAAATCAATGCTATGTATACCAAATGATATACAAAAATTATGCTTCTCAACATATTAACTATTTGTTGTTTACCTATTGATTAATAATAACATCAAGGCAAGTTCTAAATTATTTAACTGATGTAAATTCTTGTTTTAATCAGAGAGATCAAAAACAGACACATGTCCACGTGAAAAGAAGAAAAGTTTGGCTTTACAAAGGAGATCTGCTCCTAAATGAAAATGTGGAATCTCAGATTGAAGATTTTGATTATGGTTTCTGCAACAAAACTTATTTATCTTCAAAAATGAAATCAAAGAAATTCATACTGAACTTCTGTCTTATTTCTTGCTCTAGAATATAAACAGAATGTAGACTTTCATGCCCTATTACTTACACTCACTATTCTATTTATTTCTATTATTTCTAATTGAGGAGAATGTCAGATAACTTGTCTTCCCTGGCTGGTTATTCTTCAGCAATTAAAATGCTGCGTCTCAAATGAATCTATTTATTTATTTTGGCAGATGATATTTCCTGGTATAACACAACATGCAAGACACCTAAATGCAGGTTGTTTCCCAAGTGTGTCACATGATCTCCAAGTACTTTGCATTTGGGAGAATCAAGCACCTTCACAATTTCCAGTGGTAATTTTACTATTACATTTGAACCTAAAATACTAATTTCCTTCAGAGCCAAGGTCAGAATATAGAACGGAGAAACCCTTTGCATCTCAATATCAATGTATTTAAAAGGGACTGAAAAAATAGCTAGAAAAGGTTAAGAATTAAACACCAATTCAAAATATATTTCTTTGCAAATAAAAAGCTACTTATATTGAAACACAACTCTAGGTGTTTGCAATGTTAACCTTTGAAAGTTTAAAATTTTAATTTGACATTATTTTTAAAATGTTGTACCCTACATTGCAATGAGAATTAGATTACAAACAATTTACAACATGGAAAAGAATAATTGAGATCAACCAGTACCATTCCTGTCCTATAATTCTCTTCATAACTGCTTCCAACTACTATCCTCTTAAGAAAATCTTAGATAGCCCCTGTTTCTGATAGGGAATTTCACACTCTGATTTCAGGGTAAAGAAGTTTCAGCTGAATTCTCCGTTGCACATATTTTATTGATCTGATTATCTATTCTTTTCCAGCACTTATTATTGTCTCCCTTTCTGCACAATTACTTCACTAAATATTCCTCAAAGTTCGTTATTAGTTTGCCTCAAGCCTTTTCTTACCTAGGTAAAAAAAGAAATAACTATCAGAAAACAATTGTTGAAAAAACTAACTTCAAAGTGCTTATATAATCCCAGTATTTTTGCAATGTGCTCAGTGCCCACCTTTATCTCAGAACTATAAATTGTTCAGTCTAACCATGAAGCAAAACTTTGCTAAATTTTCCCTGCCATCAATTCTATTCCTCTGGAAATGAATTGCAGCATTTTGCTTAACTGGCTTGTCATATTATTAATTATTATTATTCTAATCCCTTGGACTTGCTCCCTTACCTGTTGAGAACATGCTATCTATGTCTTCCGTAATCTTTCAACTAAAATGTGTCACTTCACACTGAATAGTACACCAATTAATTACCAATAAAATTATAGTACTTTTTGAATTTTCATTATACACTATAACTTATTCACCAATATAACCAATTAATACCCATTCTTTAGATTTACTTTCTAGTTTGTCACAATCTTTCTTGATTTTGAATGGATTAAAATTTGATATCACCTCAAATCTGCTTGTAATTGACAATTCAAAAATCCACACTATTTGTAGAATTAGTGAATAATAAAAATATTAGCATAAGTATTAAAGAGGTTGAAACATTGGAGGAATTTAAGAGACTTAGATGAATAAAAAAAATAAGGGGTTACAGGGTAGGGAGGGTATAGTACTTTATTTAAGGAAGGAATATATGGGTTGACACAATATCGAGGGTCGAGGGACCTGTACTGAGCTGTATTTTCTATGTTCTATATCCTTATGGAATCCAATCAACTCTCTGCCCATCTGGGTGACATTTTAACCTATATTATTTGTTTCCTGCAGCAGATTTCTATCCATTCTACTCCTTATCTTCCAAATCCGCATGTTCTAATCTTAGTAGAGACTATTTGCCAGGGCCTTATTGGAAATCCAACTATTACTTCTACTGTTTAAAATAATTCAATAAGTTTGGTCATATACGATTTTCTTCTGAAAATCCATTCATTAATTTTGGCACACACGGTAATTTCTAGTGTTCAACAAAATATTCAACAGATGAATGAACACTCAACAAACACCCATTTAATGGATTCTTTGGGGTAAAACATCACATCGCCTGTTTATCAAGTTGATTCAATTTGGTTTTCATCATATTCAGATTTGTATTCCTTTGGATTCATTCTTTGCAACAGAAATATCAACTGTGAAATCAGATCCTTGGTTGAAAATGTGCCAAGAAACTTTTAAAAAAGCATGATTGAGGTGAAAGGCAATATTTGTGAAACTCAATCTCACAATTTGTGATGTTCACTCACCTCCTTCATCTGACGAATTTTTGGATAAAAGAGTTTGAAATACATATCATCTTTGGAGAGAAGGAAATTGCTGCTGGCCTCTGATGTAATTAAGTGTTTTGTTCTTAACAAGTAATTCAGAGCTGAAGTTTAGATTTTTAAACTGAAAGAAGTTATAGGAATTGGACAGGAAAGTGAAATTGAGACCAAGAATAGAAGAACATTGATTTATGGAATGGTAGAGCAGGCTTGGAGCCAGGCACATTTCCTTCACCAGCTCATATTCCTAATATCTTGAACATTATCCTCAGTACACCAATGTAAAGAGCATAAAATATTAACCAGAGTTCATTCTCAAGATCCAGCCAACATTGTATTCAAAGTTGTTTGCTACTAATAGATATTCAGAGATGAAAAGTATATTTTGTAGATTGGAGGAATTATAAGACAGAGGTGAATACAGAAAATAGTTCCATATCTGTGGAAACATATCTGAGACATAATTGTAGCAAATGTACGATGACATTACAATTGTGTTAGATGCTTTTTTTTTTAAGATTTTTTTTTAAATTATACTAATAGTATTAATTCTTCACTCTTTATCGTAGGGGTGGGGAAGGGGGTTTAGGGGTTAAAAATGTTTTTTTTTAGTCTTAGTTTTTAGTTGTTAGGGGGAGATGCTGAGATTGGTATTGTATTAACTATGTTACTTTGTACTTGTATTACTTTATTTTGTATTTTTTCTGTACGTGAATTACTTACTTTCTTCATACGTTAAAATTAATAAATAAAGTTTCAAAAAAAAACCAATTGTGTTAGATGGGCATCACTGAAGACATTCCAACTGGGAATTTTAAAGTGCAACACCCAGAAGTAGTGGTAGGCAGTATCTGCAAACTTTCCTGTTAAAGGGACCTTCCAGTGGGCAGCCATTTCAATTCCACATCCCATTTCCATGCTGACAGGTCTGTCTATCAGCTCATGCACTAAGAAACTGAAGCCACCCGCAAACTGGAGGAATCTAATATTCTGGCTGGGCACTCTCCAACCAAATGGAATTACCATCAACTTCTCCAATTTTCATTAGGACATTCTTTTCATCAAGGTACGAGCAACAGAATTGGAAGATGAAAAAGATGATGTTAAGACTGCATATACAGGTAAAGACAGAAATCAAAGGGTTGTGTATGGTGGAAATTATGTTCTAAGTTACATCTATTTAAATGCAAGGAGTATTGTAGGAAAGGGAGACAAGCTTAGGAGTGTGGATTGGTAAATGGAATTTTGACATTGCGGCTATTAATGAAACTTGGTTGTAGGAGAGGCAGCTCATTGTTCTGGGGTTTGCTTGTTTCAGACATGATAGAGTAGGAGGGATGAAAGGGAGAGGAGTGGCATTGATCGTCAGTGAAAATATCATAGCTATGCGCAGACAAGACAGACTGGAGTGCTGACTGCTCCAGTATCCTCCCTGATCCCAGAATCATCGTTTTTATAGGTGAGTGGTACAATCTGGAGTGGTTGATGAGAATGGCAGAATAAAATGGAATCAGCGTGGATCACAAATAAGTGCTTGAAAGTGGGTAGACTTGCTGGGACAAAGGGCCTGTTTCCCTGTTGTACAACTCTTTTCTATCTCAGTCTAATTTGACACCTTTATGATGAAAGAAAACAGGGAAATAAATATAATTTTAAAATAAAATTTATTCCTGAATTTGAGTTTCAAAGCTTTTCCCTAAATATATAAAATAGCTCTCTCATTTTATGCAAATAATGAATCTAATATTGTTGGTGAAATAGATGCTCATTTATAATCTTAAGCAGTATCTTGAATCATTTTTGTTTACTATCAAATCAACTTTGAATATATTTACAAATCTTTGCTTATTAAAGAGGACATTTCAGGTTTGTTCACAGAATTAGACTTGCATTAAAACTGGTAATTTACTGTGGCAAAAAGAACTGTGATGTCGTGCTGGACACAGCCAAGACTCAGCCACCACACTGAAAGTCTATGACTTTTTATTCAAATTCAGCATGCCCCCTTTTAAGGGCAGCATGAGCTCAGTCACCTCGTGCATTGTGACATCATAATCGCTGCTCCAGGCGCGCGCTGGGCAGGAGACTTGAGGCAGGGAGAAAACCATGACAGCGCCATCTTCCCATGGCTGCCCCACCACGTGGCATTACACGCAGGGCCAGTTTGCCATGAAATATTGCGCCGCCACACAACCACGAGGTTCGGCAGGCAGCCCCGGCGTTTAGGCATGGCCGTCTACACCGGCCGTGATAGGTCTAAGTGCGCTGCCTTCAAACGGTCCACAGTGAAAAGTTTATCTTTACCCCCGATGTCCAAAGAGAAAGTCCTGCTGGACCGCTGGAGGACCTTGTATGGACCTTAGGCAACAAATACGAATTCCGTCGAGTCCAGCTCTTTGGGACGATGTGTCGGCCGGATGCCATGATGCGAAGGAGGCAGGGGGCTAGTGAGGATAGTTTCTTACGGAGATCTGCCAAAAGGTTTGTGTGCTCGGACGAGATGTTGAGCTCTAGGCCAAAGAACTCACCGGACAGCAAGAGCGGCACGCCGTAGACCAGTTCCACAGAAGACACCTGTAGGTCCTCCTTAGGTGCTGTTCTGATGCCGAGGAGGACCCAGGGCAGTTCTCTGACCGGTGAAGTGAGCCATGAGGGTGGATTTCATATGACAATGAAACTTCTCCACTAAACCATTTGCTTGCGGGTGGTAGGATGTGGTGTGGTGGAGTTTAACCCCAAGGAGGTTCGCCAGCTGAGCCCAGATCGCGGAAGTGAACTTGGCGCTCATCACTGATAATGTGTGCCAGGACTCCAAACTTAGCGTTCCAATGACTAACTAGGTTCCTGGAGCTCGTCTCTGCAGAAACCTCTTTGATGGGGACGGCCTCCAGCCATCTCATGGTCTGATTGACTATTGTGAGAAGATAGTGCACTTCTCTGGACTCCGGCAGGGGGCCTACAACGTCAACATGGATGTGCTGAAATCTCCACACCGCCAGGTCAAATTGCTGGATTGGGGTCTGCGTATGCCGGTGGACCTTGGAGGCCTGGCACCTAGTGCAGTTCCTCGTCATAATGGCCACCTCCTTTTTGAGCCCGTGCCAAACAAACCGCTCTACCACTATTCGCACCAAAGTCTTCATCGAGGGGTGGGCTAGGTCATGGACTAAGCTGAAAACCCTCGACCTCCACTGCGGTGGGACTACCGGGCACAGTGAGCTGGTGGAGACGTCGCAAAGCAGCGTGTCCGGGCTGTTGGGCAGCTAAAAGTCCTGGAGCTCGAGGCCAGAGATGGCGATCCGGAGAGCCTGCGTCTCTGTGTCCAGTTCTTGGCCTGTGCCAACTGTGTGTAGTCAAGGCCAGGGGCAAGAGGGTTGATCACCAGATGATAGAGCGCATCTGCCATGACAGTCTTTGCCTGCCCTGTGCCGGATGTCGGTGGTGAACTCCGACACGTGGGAGAGGTGGCGTTGCTGCAAGCCGACCACGGATCTTTGGCCATCGTGAGTGCCTGTGTGAGGGGCTTGTGGTCCATGAACACCATGAAGGGCCTGCCCTCCAGAAAGAATCAAATGTGCCGGATGGCCAGGTACAGCGCCAGGAGCTCCCGGTCAAAAGCACTGTTTTTGAGCTCCGGCGGGCACAGCTGTTTACTAAAGGCAGCCAGCGGGTGCCACTGTCCGTTGAGCCATTGCTTGAGTACGCCCCCTACTGCCATGGCTGAGGCATCCACCAAGAGTGCTGTGTGTGCCACCGGGCGTGGGTGCACCAATAGAGTTACACTGGCGAGGGCCTCCGACCAGGTCAAGATTTTCTCCTTATTGGCGATCAACGTGAATAGTGGTCGAATGGCGCGGGGAGGGCCAGGGATGAACTGATGATAAAAATTCACCATCCCCACGAACTCCTGCAGGCCCTTGAGGGTGATTGGCTTGGGGAACCACTGGATGGCCGCGACCTTCTCTGGCGCCAGGGCAGCATCTGCTGCCGAGATGGTGTGCCCCAGGAACTGCAGTATCTGCTTGCAGAACTGGCACTTGGCCACATTGACCGTGAGGCCAAACTCCACCAGATGAGCAACCAGGGTACGGAGGTAGGGCTTGTGCTCTTCGCGGTTGTGGCTGGCGATAAGGATATCGTCCAGGTAGATAAACACAAAGTCCAAGTCCCTACCCACTGCGTCCATGAGGCGCTGGAAAGTCTGAGCCGCATTTTTGAGGCCAAAAGACATACACAGTAATTCAGAGGCCAAAGGGGGTGATGATCACTGTCTTGCTGATATCCTCGGGGTGGACCGGGATCTGATGATACCCCCGCATCAGATCGACCTTGGAGAAGACTTGCGCACAGTGGAGATTGGCTGAGAAGTCTTGAATGTGTGGAACCGGGTATCTGTCCGGTGTGGTCGCATCGTTCAAATGCTGGTAATCACCATAGGATCTCCAGTCCCTGTTGGATTTGGGGACCATGTGGAGAGGGGAAGCTCAGGCACTATCCAAGCGACGGATGATCCCCAATGCCTGCAGCTGGGAAAACTCCTTCTTTGCCAGCTGCACCTTCTCGGGCGGAAGTCATCTGGGCTTGGTGTGCAGTGGGGGGCCCTGCATGGAGATATGGTGGTATACTCCATGCTGGGGTAAGATGGTACTGAATCATGGTTGAAGGATGGTGGGGAACCGATGGAGTATGTTTGAATACTCATCCCTGGAAGTGGCGATGGCGGTGATCTTGGGCCTGCAGGTGTTTGTGGCATCCAGGTGCACCGAATGGAAGGTGCAAGCGTTGACCAGCCTCTTGCCCTTCATGTCGACCAACAGTCCGTGTGCCCTCAGGAAGTCGGCTCCTAACAACATAGTACCCAGTGAGGCTAACACGAACTTCCAGCTGAATTTCTTTTTCCCGATCTGGATCTGCACCCTGCGGATACTGAAGGTCTTGATGGCGGAACCGTTGTCTGCCCGCAGGTTGGGACCACAAGATCGGATGCATGTCTCAAGGGTGGTGGGGGGCAGGACGCTCAGCTCCGCTCCTGTACAGCCATCAATGGTGGCTGGCCGGGTCGTTTCCCCTGGTAATCACACATTTGTCGGCACTTGCAATCTTGCGCTTCCCAGCCCAAGTAAGTCCTTAAATGAATCTCTGATTGAGTTTGTCATTGAGGAGTCTGATGGTGGAGGGGTAGCAGCTGTTCCTGAACCTAGTGGTGTGAGTCTTGTGGCACCTAGACCTCTTTCCTGATGGCAGCAAAGAGGACAGAGCATGTGCTGGGTGGTGAAGGTCTTTAATGATTGCTGCTGCCCACCGACGGCAGTGTTCCCTGTAGATGTACTCTGCTCGAGGAAGATCTAACGGAATAGGGAAGGTTTGTGATCCTCCGCTAGCGCCAGCATCTCGTCCATTAGGGCCAATGGTGTGAGGGCCCCAAGCCCGTCGAGATGCAGGAGCCTGGAGGCACGCTGCTGAGGGGAGAGCCCGAAAGTTCCAAGGACCAGGTTCTTGAGGGCAGGATATTTACCCTTGGCTGGTGGGTTGTGTATTAGATCATCCACCCTGGCTGCCATTTCTTTGTCCAGTGCGCTCATGATGTGGTAGAACATCGTGGCGTCTGCTGAAGTGTTCCTCAGTTGAAACTGCACCTCCACCTGCCCGAACCACGTACGCGAGCAATGGGTCCAAAAGGGGGGAGGTTTGATGGCAACAGTGTTGATGTCTGCCAGATCCATGTTCTTAAGACCAGAGAGGCATCTGGGCTCAACGGGGTCACCAATGTAGTGCTGGACACAGCCAAGAAAGACTCAGCCACCACATTGAAAGTTGTTAATGACTGTTTTTATTCAAATTCAGCACCCGCTCTTTTAAGGGCAACATGTGCTCAGTCACTTCGTGCATT
Source organism: Narcine bancroftii (assembly GCF_036971445.1). Lineage (NCBI taxonomy): Eukaryota > Metazoa > Chordata > Chondrichthyes > Torpediniformes > Narcinidae > Narcine > Narcine bancroftii. The sequence continues at coordinate 250,378,180 of NC_091472.1, read as the reverse complement.
GTGACAACATAATCGCTGCTCCAGGCGCGCGCTGGGCAAGATACAGGTATTTATTTAAATTAAAATTCAGGGTTATTGCAGTTCTTAAGTTGTTGATTCTGAAAATGGCCAACTACCCAGTGAAGCCCTATTCATCATCTATTCAGTTTTAGATGAGGGACTTTCAGTGCTGCTTTCCTGACTTGCTCTGATAAATTAATTCCAAGAGGGGCTCTACAAAATAAAACAAATGAGAGTAAATTAATATGAACAGTGCATTCTCAAAAATGGCCACAATATTCAAATGTACCTTTCCCTCAGTTTTGAACATCATTCTTAAATAGCATGGCAGAAAATCAAAAAAATTGCACTCACACTGATTTTGAACAGAAACTAAAAAATTGTTACTCACTTAGGCTCATATCGAATTGTTTTTGGTTTATTCAGAACACCAATTCCTGCTCTAAGTCTCTCAATGCCATTCCTAAAAAACAGAAACGTACATGTGTATATCATTTTAATGGTTGTACATCATTTGATAAAAAACAAATATTATCAAACAGGAAAGTCTGCAGACATGATTGTTCTGGAGAAACTCAGATCATGCAGGACTTATAGAAAGCAAAGGGTAACCAATGTTTAGGGCCTGAGACCTTTGTTAAGCTATGAGCAAAAAGCAGGTACGTGTCTGAATAAAAAGATGGGGTTCAAGAGAAGAGGAGGGAAGAAGTAGCACGGGGGAACCTATCCCAACAAGTAAGAGGTCATAGGTGGGAGGGCAGAAGAAAAAAAAAGCTAAGATGACAGAGGGAGGAAGTAGCTCTTTGATTGGAGGGGGTGGGGAGCTGGAGAAAAGAAGGCAGACGGATAGGGAAAGAGGCATTATCAAAATCTATATATCAGAAAATGGGCAGCTTATAAGAAGTGAATATTAAATTAAAAGTAGCAGCAGAGTATGTCTCATGAAAACAGAAAAAAAGTATAAAAAGATTATATTGATCTATTTTTCATTTACACCTTCCCATGGGACAAGGTAACTGATGTGGAATAAAACTGATCAAATGCAGGCAATGCATTAGAGAAAAGTCAGACCACCATGTTTAAACTGTAATCTTGCTCTATCACATGTTGAATTTTGTACTCAGTACTGGAGGGCACGGTACCATGAAAGAAGACACTCAAGCTAGGAAGCATCGCTAAGAGCAACTACAATAATCTTATAGAGTTTGGTTCCAATCACAATATAAAATACGGAGATCTTGAAGAAGTATTCGAGTTAGTAATAGGCTCAGGGTCTAAATTCACGTCAAAAGTTGAATATGCAATAAGATAATACAATTCAAATTAGTATTAACTTTAGAACTGAACTAGGCAACTGATCTTTCACTCATGAATGAATCATTTTTACTCAGATGGGAGGGAGGATATGGAGAAGTAGTGAAGGAGTAAATCTTGGCATCAACTGAAACAGTGAGCACACAGCAGGATCTTTCAGAATAAATGACCAAGGTGTGCCAAATGGCCTTCCTTTTCTGTACCTATCTTATGCCAAGTTGAAAATCTGACATTGTTTTCTATTACATCAACAAATTTCCTAATTAAAAATGCTGAAATTTATGTAACTGTATATGTATATATATATATTGCATAAAGAAAATACATGTTCAAGAGCTAAAGAATAATCTTACACCTTGAGATTCAATCAAATAGTGAGGGAAGGAATTAAGTGATTAATGTTAAACCATGCAACAGCTGTGCATTCAGCCTCTGGAGTGCTCTTGTTGCATTCAAAAACTACCTAATGTCTCAATTTTTCTTATGCAATTCAGTGTCCTGTTTCTACTACTTGTAGTGGACTCTGTAACATATTATATGGAGGGGTACTAGAAATTATTGCTGATCTAAAGCAGTGCTAAAAACTAGCTGAAGGAGGTGCTGAAAGTACACTGCTAAAGGGGAAATAAATTATTTACAGTGTTTTAGAATCATTACTTCGAAATTTGGACCACAATCCAATAGAAAACAAAGTCAAAGTTGTCCAGATGAATTTCAACCGCTTCTTGGAATATTGAAGATGACAATTTGTCACACATTTGTGACCAAGAATCTGGAAGATTCCAAGTATGTGCTTTTTTGACTCAAATATTCTTCAAAAGAATCAAACAATAATAACATCCTGGCTTATGCTCCTCTCACCATGCAATCATGATGCCATTGTCTGTGCAGAGCTTTGGAGGAGGACACTTCAGTGAGATCCCATTTGCGTCAGTTACAATCTGCAGAACTTTTATGATATATTCATTACTGGCCACTCCACCTGAAACCACCTGAGATGATGCAAGGAATAAACATGAATAAATATTACAGAAATAGAAACATAAAATGTTAACTGTCGGAAATTGTCAATGAATAAAAATGTAATCCTGTTTCCTTAATAACCCTTATCAGAAGGCTGCATTGGATACTCTCCCAGATCTCTTCAACATGCCCTGCAAATTAATGACTACAAAATGTGCAAGAAATCAATATGTAAATCTGTTGCATCTCTTTAAGAGACCACTTAATTTCTGTGTGCATGTCACTTGATAGATTGTGCTAACAAAAGTCTACTTATACCTTTAATTAGATCCTCTAGTCTAGCAGATGCAGCCATTAGCTTTCAGAAAGCAGAGAAAACAGGAGGCCATATCAATGCTGTGGTCCAACATGTCACTGTAGGAAGGGTTGGGGAATTAAAATGGTTGGCTACAGGAAGCTCAAGTTGAGATACACAAACAGGACATAAGTGTTTGGTGAACCGTTTTCACACCGCAGGCGAGCAGTGACTTTACGCTGTCCCAGTGAAATTTACGGGAATTCAGGACCTCCCGGGCCTTTCACACTGCAGTCCAAATTCCCGGGAATTTGCCCTCCCCAGCAATTTAGGGGGGTGGGGACTGCCCCAACCAATAATGGGTTATGCACTCACAGGAGTGAGAGTACGTTCAGCCCCATCCGTCGGTTACTCGTCCACCCACTCCCTCCCCCGCTTCCCGGCGTCGCAATGGCGGCACAGTGCGGGATGAATGGCCTATAATTCCTCACACAACTGGATCTGCTCTGGGAAATCCAGCTAGATGAGGGAATATGGTTAACATAGATGGCCATTCATCCCACATTATGCTGCCATCGTGATGTATTGAAGGGGCCCGCTGTTGTCAGAAGGTATGTATCTTTTAATTTTAATCACCTATGTGATGCAGCAAACAAGCGCTGATGTCACAAGACTTCTCCTACTTGGCTATTTGCCTTTTCACACCACAGGAGAGGGTGATCTGGGAACATTTCCCAGGAATCTTCATTCTACACTGGGGTGTGAAAAGGGCCACTGATGTAGAGGAGGGCCACACTGGGTACATTGGATGCAGTAATTAGGTTGGGTGATGAGCACGTAAGGCTATGTCTCACCTGGAAGCACTGTTGTAATCCTGATGGAGGTCAAGGTGGAGGTGTAGAGACACTTACTGTGGGAATGATCCTTGCAAAGAGAACAGGGTGGAGAGGATAAGATTACACTAAAGTTAGTGCTATCCTGCTACCTGATTCCAGGTGAGGTAGAGCTTCACGTGCACATTGCCCAACCTATATTTTTTGTACCCAGTGAGGCCTCCTCAACATCGATGAGACCATTACAGATTGAGCAACCACTTTGTCCAACAATTAAACTTGAGTTTTCTGAAGCCAAACATTTCAACTCTCCCAACCATTCCTACAAAGACATGTCTATCCTTGGCCTCATCCATTTCCAGGGTGAAGCCAATTGTAAACTTGAGGAAGACATCTTCCTCCTGCACACCCTTAAACCTAATAGCATGAACATTCTAATTTTAGGTCAACTCTCACTTCCATCTTTTTTTTTTAAACCTCCTCCTGTACTTATTTTTTTCTCTAACTTTTTTTCTCTCTGTCCCTTCCTAATGGTTTATCTCTTCCCTGTTTCTCCATCTCTCACATGCTCTGTCCTATATTTTATCATCTCGGGGCCCTCCCTCCCTCCCTCCCTCCCTCCCTCCTCCCTCCTCCCCCCCCCACTTTATGCATGAAATTTCACTTATTTTTTCTTAGTCCTGATATAGGGTTTAAACCCAATCTGCAGCCTGACCATCTCTCCCCATGACTGCTGTCAGATCTGCTGAGTTATTCCAGCAATTCTGCTCAAGATCCCAGCGTCTGAAGCTTTTGTTTTCCTCTTGTTGCTAACAGATATGCAAAAGCAGACCAGATGAGTCTGCATCTCACTGTCCCTCCTTGTTATGTAGAAGTTCTTGTGTTCATCATCATTATCCAATGGTGTCATAATAAAGAATGATAACTCAAAGGAATAGAAACTCTACATAAGAATTGGCTGATATGGGAGAAGACTTGTGTGGACCATAAACAAGTGCACAGATTACTGGGGCAAATGGCCCTTTCCTATGCAGTTTCTTCTTTGTAAATGTTAAACTACTACTGTTGGAAGTGTTCTCCTCTGCACTTTCCTTCTACTGTCACTGTTCTGTTTACGCACTTCCATTTTACCTCATGATGCCCAGCACAGGCAGCAGTGAGAACGCTGAAGGAACTGCTCACACTAACCACTCATTTGCAAAAAAATGATATTTATTTGTATAGATAAAATACTTGTCCTGCATCTGTATTGTTTGTCTGTATGTGAGCTATGTCTGGTTGTGTGTCTGCATGCTTTGCACTGAGGACTGCAGAACGCTATTTCAAAGGTTGACCTTGTACAATCAAATGACAATAAACTTGACTTGACAGACTGTGCCCAAATCGTGCATAGGTGTGGCATGAGATACTAACCAAGGCTGGGTTTGATTGAGGTAACAAGTCTTCTTTCTTACAGAAGAGAATGGCTCGATGTGTACGTCTTGCTAAGTGAACAGCAACTGTATGTTGTACAGTAGCAGCGATGTCGTTCACACATGACAGCAACTGTCCACTCTGGATACCTGCTTACAGAAATATATGCAACTTATAGAGAGTACGAAAATGAATCAGAATTGAACCACATAAAGTAAAAATATAAAAGACCAAAAAACCTTCTTCCTTTTCCTTTTTGATAATTATTTGATTGACCTGATTGCGGAGACCAGAAAAGGAAAAATCACAGTCCAGGTGGCGGCTCATGGGCTGTGTTATTTCAACATGCAATCGATTTCCCGTTCTGGCCAAATATTCAATGGCTTCACCACCACTCATTGTACAGCAAGCTGGGTGATTTTTCAGCGACAGTCTCCTTGCCACCTGCAAAGAGTGTAATGGTTTAAAATCACTATTATCAGAAAAACTGCCTTCACTTATTATGTTAAAAAGCCTTAGAATTGTTTCCAAACAGCTCTGATCTTTAGAAACATTTAAAAATGGTTGAAAGTATTTATTTATATAAACTACTCTTGAACAATTAAAAGACTAATTATCACTTAGAAACATATATTTAGTGGTAAATATTGGTTTCCAAAAACATCCAAAAACTGAGTAAACTCAATTACAAATCAACATCCAAGTTCACTCCTCCCATATTTCCTCAATATTTTTGGCTGCAGTCAAATACACATCAGTTCATCAATGAATAAACCAAGAACAACTGCATGTGAACTTCCTGCAAAAAATACTTTGATAATTTAGTCTAAGATCTCAGATTCAGCAAAACACAAAGTTGATTTTTTTTTAATTCATTTGTTTTGTGTTTTCCTTCTGACTGAAGCTTGCACGGAATCTTCTGCAGCTTTGAATCCTGTGGTAGGACATCAGTATCTCACAGATAAAAATTATATAAACTTTTTCAAATGTACATTCTTATGCATGCCAGGCGTAATGAGTAAGAGATGGTTAGATAACTGGAAGCGTGTGTTTGCATAAGAAATGAGAAATTGTTGTCGAAGCTTGCTTTACCTCAGCCTACTCCACCTCAAGCACTGCTCTGCCAATCAATAAAATCATAGCTGATCTGCCTTTGACCTCGACCACTTTCTGCCGAACCACCCTCACCCTCCATCATATCCTTGGTTCTGTTTGTCCAAGCTATTTATATTTTAAATATCTTCTTTGGCTTGGCTTCGCGGACGAAGATTTATGGAGGGGGTAAAAGTCCACGTCAGCTGCAGGCTCGTTTGTGGCTGACAAGTCCGATCCGGGACAGGCAGACACGGTTGCAGCGGCTGCAGGGGAAAATTGGTTGGTTGGGGTTGGGTGTTGGGTTTTTCCTCCTTTGCCTTTTGTCAGTGAGGTGGGCTCTGCGGTCTTCTTCAAAGGAGGTTGCTGCCCGCCAAACTGTGAGGCGCCAAGATGCACGGTTTGAGGCGATATCAGCCCACTGGCGGTGGTCAATGTGGCAGGCACCAAGAGATTTCTTTAGGCAGTCCTTGTACCTTTTCTTTGGTGCACCTCTGTCACGGTGGCCAGTGGAGAGCTCGCCATATAACACGATCTTGGGAAGGCGATGGTCCTCCATTCTGGAGACGTGACCCACCCAGCGCAGCTGGATCTTCAGCAGCGTGGACTCGATGCATAAAGGCATCATAAAGGCTAAATATCTTCATTATTGAAACACTCTTGGAGAAAAAAATTCTTCCTTGCCTCAACCCTAAATGGCCATCCCTCTAACCTGAAACAACATTCCTTCACCATTGAGACTTTGCACAGTTCATGCAGAACTTTTTTAATGCTCTGCCGTAAACAGCGAAATTTGGCTATTAAGAGATCAGTAAAATGGATCTAATTCCACTTATAACTAATTAACTATTCCCTTATTATCTATAATAAAATCTAAGACAAATGCATGAGGTGATGTGTTTGCAATGACTGAAGTTGCAATTGTTTCAGAATCGGAATTTTTTGTCATGAACAAGTCATGAAATTTGGTGTTTCATGGCAGCATCATATTATAACCATCTTATGACATTACTGTAAAAAAATAAGTGTATGAAAAGTAAAACAGTGTCTTTGGTTAATTGATTATATGACTGATGTTGTAATTGTTTGTACATCAAGCCTGACTTGGGGAAAGAGATACAGGAATACCAGAGCTAGCCTCGCCAGGCCGAGAAACAGCTTCTTCTCAGGGGCAGTGAGAATGCTGAAGAACCAAAGCATTTGCTTGCACTATCCATCCGAAACTCTTATATTAACTAAACTAAATCTATTTATTTTATGTTTAATTTGTCCTGCATATGTATTGTTTAACTGTATGTGTGCTATGTCTGGTTCTGTGTCTGCGTGTTTTGCACCGAGGACTGGAGAACGCAGCTTCGTCAGATTGTACTTGTGCAATCGGATGATAATAAAATTGAATTTCAGGTTTAATACTTTTTTTCATTGTGTTGAAAGTTTTAATAATCTCAGCTTTTTCCAGTGCAGAAACGTAACAAACATATAAGATAACAAGACTGAAAATTTTAATGATAAATTAATATGCTTTCATAAGTCCTACAATTTCATGTACAGTATATCCTTTTTTAAAATTTTAAAGTACAAATTATAATGATCTGATAATGCATTTTTAAATAAAAATTCATTATTTGAATTTTGGGATTTACAATATTAATTAATCCACTGGATAATTCAAAATATTTTCAGTATTATTACATTAAGATGAGGCTTAACATGTACACTTTGTTCCTGGTCCTTGGATTTTTAGATGTGACTTGAATAAATACTGTTAAAATTCAGCTGATTTTTCATTGCTGATTTTAAGCTTTCCCTCAGTACATACCTTGTCCAATGTGTCTCCTGGGGCTTCATCCAATGTCTGTCCAAGAAGAAGAAAGTCATCGACTCCACGGACAACAGCAAGTAAACTATGACCACCGGAGATCAACAGGACCAGAAAGGGAAATTCTACCGCCTGCAGCATTCTAATGGTCAGTGCATGGGCTTCCATATGGTGAATAGGAATAAAAGGTTTCTCGTATTGTTCTATTAGTTTTAAGCTGTACTCTAGGCCAACACGTAGGCTTAGAGCAAGACCTGGTTTTATTGTAGTTGCTATTGCCGTGAGTTCATTAAGGGAGACTCCACTGTTATCCATAGCTTCCTTCACTACTCTGTCCAAGTGCTCTCTGTGTAGCCTCTGAGCTACAGGTGGAATAATTCCACCTGTCCTGAAACAAAACAAATATATATTTGTTTGATATATATATATATTTCTGACTTATAAGTTAATAAAATACTCAAATACTTATTCTTCCTTTTTTCAGTTAAAACACAAAGGTAAAGACATTTGTTGGAATCTTTGATTTTTCACGCCATGTGGATGTCACTGGCACTTTAACTATTACAAGCAAATCCCCATGTTATGAATGCCCAGTTTCTGGACACTTCTACATAAAAGTTTTCCTCACATTATTAAATTTAAAAGTCCATGAATGGAGAAGTAGTTTCCTCTCTTGCTCCATTTTCAGTCATTGTTCTTTCTTAACGGGCTTTTAACACTTCTGATGCTATTTACTACAATAAATAAATGAAGGTATGGGTGATTTTTTTGAAAATTTTCTGACTTTTGGATAAATCCGACTTAATGACATCTGTAAAAAGTGAAATCCATTTGTTAATCTGGGATGGTCTGTATTGATAAAAGAGAAAAGTGGCATGTGTGCGTTTCAATTCAAATGTCACGTGACTGAAGATGCGGGAGCAAAATAAAACACTGGAGGAAGGCCAATGTTTCAGGTTTGTAACCCTGCTTTATGCGATTGACTTTCCTGTCGTAGTTTCCAAAATCTGCTTTGCAAAACACCTTCTGCTTATGAAATATTCAGAAGGAAATTCGTGATCCAAAATGTATCTATCAGTTGAAGGATGTGAATTTTTTTTCCTTCTGATAATGAGAAATTCTTTTCAGATTTGCATACATTGGTCTAAAATTTCCACGTTTTCTCAAGGTGAATCACATACAAACCTATTTTATTTTGTAATAAATCGTCTAAGTTAACCAAGTTAACTTAGAAGTTAACTTAGAAATTAACCCAATAATGTTAATTTTCACATTATGTTGAGCATAACATATATAACAGGGGATTATCAAAAGGCAATAAGCCAAGTGAAATGGTTACTTATTCCTGGAATTATTTTACAGAATTGTGTTTTATTGTTTCAAAACAATTTAACATTGGCTTACAAGTATCAAGGGAAATACAGTACAGCAACTGGCAAAAAAAAAACCCTTAGTTTTTAAGTTGACCATCTCTCAACATGCTGAATGTTTCCAGCATTCTCTGTTGTGCTTGAATTTCTATGCAAGTAAACGAGAAGCAAGATTGTCAGAATTAAAACAATTTACTTTGCAAATGTCAGCCCCGGAATCATAACTGGTGCAAGTATTTTCACCTACTTCAGATGAGTTTCTTTCTGAGAATGCAAGGCTTCTCCTAAGACGCGCCCTCTCTCGGCCACCACCGCCGCGGCAGTGTCATCGCAGCTGGTTTCTATGCCCAGAACCACGCTGGGCTCGCGCCACGGGTGGCCGTGGAGCCCACGGGCAGCCACCGAACTCAGAGCGCGAACGCGGAGACAACGCATCGTCATGGCAACGCAGACCGGGTCAAGGTTCGATTTCCGAACCCAGCGAGCGAGTGCACGCCTTTCCTGGGCCGCTTCGCAGCGAGACGATCGCATCTCGTCTGGCCGGACCTCCACAAGGGTAGGACTCGTCTGTGTTCCCGTTTGCCTGTTCCCCGCTGCAGAGGCCGTCGAAACGTTCCGCCTTCGTTAAATTATTCCTCCTAATTTCGTCGCCAGATTCGTAAATATATTCACGTTCCTCTTTTAGCCTCGATTTCTCCATTAAAATGAAATGGAGAGAGTCGAGGGAATGTAGCTCGTACACATTAATGAAAGAAATGCTGGAGGAACTCAGCAGGCCTCGTAAATATGTAAAAGGGACATTTCAAGGCCGAGCGCCTCCAGCATTTCTGTGTTTTGACTACAATCACAACGTCTGCAGACTTTCGTGTTTCGCTACATCATGGAGAGGAAATGGATGAAAAGGCCACAGTTCCGCATGGCAGCCCAGCTCTCCCACCTCGTTCTGTTGGTTATTCTCCCTCGGCACACGGTCCAATGTGAGGATCCCTCTACCTCCATAGATGCTAGCTCTTCCAGTCGGGTTGTTTATCTATTTATGTTTTTCTTTGAACTAGCTCACCAAGACTCCACCACTTCACTATCAGGACCAAGCCTCCATCGTGAACTCCCACTCTAGCTCTTCTCAGCCTCCCTTTACTTTCTCAACCCTTCCCTTTCTCCTTTACACCCTCCGCCCCATCCTCCTCCCCCTTTCCTGACATCTTCCACCAACCTCCCCCCCCCCCGACAACCTCCACCCCATTGCCCCCAATCCAAGCCCTGTCTGGTCTTTACCATCTCTTCCGATCTTCCCCTCTCAGAGTCGGAACATTCTGTCCTTAGAAGAGGCCTCACCTTCATCCCTCTTTGCCCACACCTCAACGAGTCCCATGCATGCCATATGCCAACACTTCTTCCTTCGGCTCTGACTCCATGCCTATTACAACCCACTACAGACCCTATCTCCCACCTTAAACCTTCCTCCTGGAAACCTCATTCTGGCCTTCTGCCTGCTCTGGATCTTTATATTTCCAATTGCCACCAAGACATCAACCCTGTCAGAATCGGAATTTATTATTATGAACACATGTCACAAAATGTGTTATTTTGTGGCAACACTACAGGAGTAAAAATTGCTATAACTTGCATTTTTAAAAATACATAAATTAGTGCATAATAAAAGAAAAAGTAAGGTTGTGTCAGAAATATGATGGTAGAGAAGCTATTTTTCTATAATCGAGCATTCATCTTCAGGCCTTCCTGATGGTAACAGTGAGAAGAGAGCATGGCCTGGCTGGTGAGGGTCCTTGATGATAGAGGCTGCTTTCTTGAAGCATGCCTCTTCTAGATGTCCTTAATGGAGTGCAGACTCATGCCTATGATGGTGGTGGCTGAGTTCACAATTCAATGTAGTCTTTTCCTGTCCTGAGCATTGCTATCTCCATACCAGACAGTGATGCAACCAGTCAGAATGCTCTCTACAATACATCTGAACAAATTTGCAAGAGTCTTTAGTGGCATACCAAATCTCCTCAAACTCCAAATGAAATAGAGCCATCGGTGAGCCTTCTTCATGACTGTATTGACATGAAAGCCCCAGGATAGATCTTCAGAAATGTTGGCACCCAGGAAGTTAAAGTCCTTTACCCTTTCCACTGGGGTCCCCTTGATGAGGACTGGTTTGTATTCTGATTTCCCCCTTGTTGGAATCTAGGGGTTAAAACAGTATGAAATAAATGATTAATTAATAAGTGTATATTTACTGCATGGTTCAGGGAAAAAGGAATGTGATTAAGTGGCAATCACAGCATGGAGCAAAGTTGGCTGAGCAAAATTGTCTGCTCCAAAATACAGGGAGAGGAAATGCATAAAACGATTTAGGAGGAATGCTCAAACTAAAGGAGGTGGTGAGTAGCACAGGAGACACAGGCCAGATCAGAACAAAGAATGGCCTGCAAGAAACAAAGGGAATGGAAAACCAGTCTAGGAGGAAGATTAAGGCAGGGGGAGGTGTTAAAGAGAACAGCAGAAATTGGCCGGACAAGAACAGAATGGTGATTAGAAATATCTGGGGATGAATTAATTTCTGATCAACACAACAGGATAGTCTGGCCTGGAGGATTAAGATGGGAGTGCTACACCCCAGATATCTGCAAAACAGGAGATGACTTGTGATAACCCTTATGCAAAAAGATCTAGCAAAGGAAGACAACTTTTGTTCTGTATGATAATGAAATCTAGCAAAGGAAGCCAACTTTTGTTCTGCATGATAAGGTTGATCTATATAAACTGAGCCAACTGGACAATAGGGGTCAGTCTTGGGGAATAGCTCACTGTGCAGGTGACCTATGAACTAATGACTGACCCAGAGCTCTGTTAAGTTTTATTCTTGTGCTGTGTAATAAATTGACTGTTGAACCGAATACCTTCTCCTATCACTTCATTCAAAGAACACGCTGGACTCAGACTACACATAGACTAAATTAAGAGTAAGGTAAAGCCAGAGTCCGACAATTTGGTGACCCCGACGTGATGAAGATGGAGAAGTGACGGAAAAAAAAGATACGAAACACCGGTCGATTGTGGTGATAACAACAAGTGACCATCCTACAAAGGGAGGTAAGCAGACGCCTGTTTTAACGAAGTTCTGCTATTGGCAAAGATAAATTGTGTGTTGTCACTACTCTGCAAAAGTCCTCGTTAAAGCCAAAGAATAAAACAAAAGGGGGTTGGGAGTCCCCCTAGTAGAAGGGGGTTGGAGTCCCCTGTAGTAGAAGGGGGTTGGAGTCCTCCTAGTAGAACAGGGTTGGAGTCCCCTGTAGTAAAAGGGGGTTGGAGTCCTCCTAGTAGAATGGGGTTGGAGTCCCCTGTAGTAAAAAGGGGGTTGGAGTCCTCCTAGTAGAAAGGGGGTTGGAGTCCTCCTAGTAGAACGGGGTTGGAGTCCCCTCGTAGAGATCTCGAGAGATAGGTTTAGACACTTGGCCAATTAGAATAAGGTGTATGGTGATGGTTATTTGCTTCTATAGTGTGTAATAAGTATTTGATTAAGGATCGTGTACCATAGTAGTGTATAAGTATCTGTATAAGGTGCATTGTGATAGTTATTTGTTTCTGTAGTGTGTAATAAGTATTTGATTAAGGATCGTGTACCATAGTAGTGTATAATCAGTATCTGTATAAGGTGCATTGTTTTATAGTTATTTGTTTCTATAGTGTGTAATAAGTATTTGATTAAGGATCGTATACCATAGTAGTGTATAATCAGTATCTGTATAAGGTGCATTGTTTTATAGTTATTTGTTTCTATAGTGTATAAGTATCTGTTTAGGAATCGTCTAGTGTATCATAATAGTTTATAATAAGTATTTGTTTAAGGATCGTGTGTAGTGTGCTGCTGGTGTTCATAATAACGTGGGAAGGGACGAAGTATATTGCAGGGTGTCAAAATCCTACCAGGGGAGAGACCCAGTGAAGTACAAAGTCTAAAGGGTTAAAAATCAGAACAGAGATGGAAGGAGTAAATAGGGATGTAGGGCAAGAGCTCGGGGAAGACAGAGGAGTTCCCCCATCTGTAAACCAACAGTGGGAAAAAACAAGGAATCAATTACTGGGAGGATTACCGAAGGGAGAGGAGGTACAGGCTATGGCACGGTACGAACAGATATGGAGAGAGCTGCAGAGTCAGGGGAAGGTACCACGAGGGTTTGAAAAAATCCGGCTGGTACTGTACTTAGGAGAAGCAGAGAGGGAAGCAGCCAAGGAGGTACAGGAACATGAGGCAAAGGGACAAGGATCTATATGGAATAGAAGAAGGCTTAAACAACAGAGAGAAGTGAAGGAACAGAGAAGGGCAGATTTACACATTATGACATTGGCTTGCATGGCTGTGGAAGCGAACCTTCAACATGATATTAAAAAGGGATCCCATAACACTAAGGAGAATACGGGGGAGGTGAAGCCGTCAGCCCCGTTATATCCAGAGTTACCGGAGACATTGCCACCACCTTATTCTATTCCCCAAATGCCAGCGATGCAGATAAGTGAGGGAATAGTGAATGTCACTGAGTTAACAGGTCCAGAACTACATGAGGCGAAGGAGAGACTGAAGAGAGTTACGCAGGAGAGAGTGGAGGAAACAAAAGAGTGGGTGCACGAAGTACAGAACGATAGATGTGCAGTAAGGAAAAATAGTAGGGGCTTGGGATATACAAATGAGAGAGAGCAAGAACAGACACTTGAGAAAGCCTTCTCGGTAGGAATGTCAGAGGATCACACCACCCCCACTCCTCACAATAGACAAAAGGAGTCAGAGGATGAGGAGATCTTGACCTTTTGGAGTCAGTGTAAGGAGAGTTGGACGGATAAAGCAGGAGTACACCCAGCCACAGATCCCTTGCAGACTACACTCTTTAGGGCTGCAGTAACGAGCGGACTGCCAGCTGTAGTTAGGGAAGCATTAGAGAACAACCCTGATATTCCTGGCTGCTCGAGTGAGCAATGGGAAAAACATTTGACCCATCACATGAAACGTTACAGGGCTAAGCAAAAGGAGGACAAACAAACTACGGAGTCGGCACAAGTGCAACTCCTTAAGCTTCAATTGGAAGAGGCTAGGAAAAAGGCAAACGAGGCAAAAAAGATTTCCTCAAAGGGTGCGAACCAGATGATTCAGCAGCCACCGCAGCCATCACCTATGTCCCACCTATGTGGCCAGAATGGGAGGTCCAATGGGGGGATTCCGAGTAAGAGGGAGAGGTCGGGGTGCTCCACGAATGCAACCAGCCGTATGTTTTGTATGCGGTCAGCCAGGACACTGGAAGAGAGACTGCCCCCTAGCTTGGGATCCTCGGGACACTGGGAGAAGGGGATATGGACCACCACAAAATGAGCATTGGGTCCAGCCCCAGAGATCGTCAGTGCCACCCCCAGTACATCAGGCACCCTATGCGGCTCTAGCTCCGAAGAGACAATTCCCTTTGCTGACAGAGGAGGAGCAATATTGCCCACAGTGACGGAGCCCGAGCACCCACGAGCAGGCTAGGTTGGCAGACCCTTTCCTGCAGATTAAAGTAATGGACATGGAAGTATCCTTTTTAGTGGATACGGGAGCCAGATTTTCAACACTTACTGGCGCTGAGTTTCAAGATAAAACATCATCCTCTAGCGTCCAGCTGATAGGGTTCTCGGGTACACCAGAAAATCTGCCGTTTTCTACACCACTAGTCACTTCTGTGGCGGGACAGACTTTTACACATCAATACATTTTGTCAGCCAGGTGCCCTACCAATCTCTTGGGCAGAGACCTGTTGGTCAAGTGCGGAGCATCGATCCTTTGTGGACCCAGCGGAATAGAGGTCACCTTTCCAAATGGATATTCTATGAACTGTTCAGTAACTACACTTCATTCCGGTTCTAAGATGTTGTTGGCGGCAGCTGGAGGATCCACGTCTGAGGGACAATGGGCTGACATTTACTGGGGGCTGTTGGAAACAGAGGACCCACAGAAGGGAGGGCTGCTAAAGCTTTATAATCAATGGAAGCCGTGGATCCAGACGTTACACCCGTATACCCCTCCCTCGGACCCTCCCCATATGACCCTCTTTTACGATAGGGATGGGGATGAAATGTATCAGCATGCCTTTTATGAAGAGGTAGAGGGCATGCTATGGGAAATTAATTCGGACTACATAGTGGTAGGAAAGGAGGGAGTGGCCGCTACGGTGGCACTGACATCTGAACAGCTGGAATGGTATGAGATGGCAGGTGAGGCCATTCCTCATGTCACCCTTGCAATTGGCACTACTCACCAGGCAAAAGAATTGGGACCGATGTGTCGGAACTTGAGGTCCCTTAGTGACTGGTCTGACACCCAAATACCGACAGTGCAGTTCTCCTCATCTGGTCATGCATACAGAATTTTGTCTCCGACATATGATCAAGTCCTCCTTGAGCATAGACAGATTGAACGCTTTCATGGTAGAGAGAAGATGGATCACCCCGACTCAGCCCCTATGCTAGATTCTCTCCCTGAGAACCTGTGGTCAGTGGGATCAGCAGATGTGGGTTTTTGTCAGCAGATTGATCCCATAACCTTCGAACTGTCAGATTACACCCCTATTTGGCAGATGCAGTATCCCAACAAACCTGAAGCTGAGGAAGGTTTGGCAGAGACCATTGATGGCCTTATGTATTCAGGGGTGTTGGAACATTCGCGTTCTAGTTGGAATACACCCATCTTACCTGTTCCTAAACAAGACACGGGCAAATATCGGATGTCCCATGACTTAAGGCGCATCAATGGTATTGTGAGAACACCCACAGTTCCAGTACCAAACCCATATACTGCCATGACTGCTTTAACCCCCAACCACAAGTGGTTCTCTTGCATAGATTTAGCGAATGCTTTCTTTTGCTTGCCGCTGGCAGAACCATTAAGAGATGTGTTTTCGTTCACGTATAGAGGTAGAAAGTTGCGGTATACTAGGCTTCCGCAGGGCTTTATCTTATCTCCAGGGATTTTCAATCAGGTGTTGAAAGAACAGCTGGGGGGGCTAGCACTGCCAGGTGGGGTAGTTCTGATCCAGTATGTAGATGACATCCTATTAGCAGCACCTGATCATATCTCCTGTTTGGAGGCCACCTGTCTCCTGCTAGTGCAGCTGTTCAAGGCAGGCTTTAAAGTCTCTCGCTCAAAGCTGCAATGCTGCAGACAGGTGGTCACCTTTTTAGGTAGAATGGTCTCAGCGAAAGGCACAGGGATTTCCCCTGCACATCGAACAGCGATACTACATCATCCAAAACCAAAGACAGTTAAGGAAATGCTTTCGTTTTTGGGTTTGTCAGGTTATAGTAGGCAGTTTATCCCATCGTATGGTGAGTTGACACATCCACTGCGAACTTTGGTGAATGAGCAGGGGATGAGGAATCTGGGAGCTACACTTGATTGGACTGCACAGGCTGAGATGAGTTTTATTCTATTGAAGCAAGCTCTTACAACAGCTACAGATTTGGCAATTCCAAATTATAAACTGCCTTTCTTTTTGGATGTTTCTGAAAAAGCACACACAATCGATGGTGTTCTTTTTCAGAAAAAAGGGGGTGGAAGATGTGTGCTCATGTATGTGAGTATCACACTAGACCCAACGGAAGACAGACACCCACCATGTACGAGACATGCAGCAGGAGTAGCAAAGATTTTACAAAAGGTGGCACACATAGTAATGGGACATGGCCTGACGGTATTAACAACACATAGCATTGTAGCATTTGTGAGCTCGACAGCATGTACAATGACTTCACTAAGGCAGACGAGACTAGAAAAGATCCTGAATACTCCAAATGTTACATTTACCCATGAAGGCATTAACATGGCAGACAATATGGGAGAGGGAGAACCACACTGTTGTGAGAAGAGGGTAGTAAAGGATATTAAAATAAGACCTGACTTACAGGCTACACCCTTAAGAGAACCAGATGAAACCTTATTTACAGATGGGTGTTGTTACAGACACCCCACAGATGGATTGAAAGCTGCCTATGCGGTGGTACGAAAAACTACAGGAGGATTTGAAGAAATCATTACAGGGACAGTGAGAGGAAAGGAGTCAGCACAACTTGCAGAACTACAGGGAATGATAGCAGCATTAGAATGGGCAGAAGGGAATGAGGTCAATATATATACAGACTCGGCATATGTGGTAGGGACAATACAGGTTGAACTTAGTCAATGGATTAGAAGTGGGTTTTTAACAGCAGCAATGACCCCAATTAAACACGAGAAGGACGTTAGGAAACTGGCTGAGGCCCTCCTGAAACCAAGGGCATTAGCAGTTCTTAAATGTAAAGGACATGATAGAACAGATACGATGGTGGCTCGGGGAAATCAGGAAGCGGACATGGCCGCTAAAAGGGCAGCAGGATACGGCCCTCAGTTTATTATGATACAGGCAGACAGAACAGTACATGACTTATTACCACCGTGTAGGGTAGAAGTAATAATACAGGAACAAGCAAAGGCATCACCTCAGGAAAGGATGGTATGGGAGAAAAGGGGGGCAACCAAGGATCAAGGACTATGGAGATCGATAGACGGGAGGCCAGTTTTACCATCTGGACTCATGAAACCCCTCCTCGAGGAGGCGCATGGGCTAACACACTGTGGAAAGAAGCAGATGATAAGGTACTTGATACATTGGTGGCACCCCTTCCTGCCGGCGATGGTGGAGAACCATATTAGAGAGTGTGAGGTATGTATAACTTTCAATGTAAAGGCGACTGTAAAGCCACATGAAGGACAGTTCCCATTACCTAAGTTACCAGGGCAGGAAATCGTACTTGATTATACGGACATGATTGAGAGGGTAAGTGGCTATCGATACCTCTTAGTAGCAGTAGATGTGTTCACAGGGTGGCCGGAGGCAATCCCTGCCAAAAGAGAAGATGCAAGGATGGTATGTAAATTCCTGATCAACCAGTACATTCCGAGACACGGATTTCCTAGGAAAATTAGGTCTGATAATGGAAGTCATTTTAAAAATAACGATCTACAGGAGGTAGAAGCAATGTTGGGATTGAAACATGCCTTTGGAACGGTGTACCATCCGCAATCCCAAGGGAAAGTGGAGAGGATGAACCAAACAATAAAAGGTAAGATCGGGAAAGTACAAGCACGGACCAAACTAAATTGGGTGGATGCGTTGCCCCTGGCATTAATGTCAATAAGGAGTTTGGTAAGTTCTGTGACAGGATTTACTCCATATGAACTACAAACAGGGCACCAGTTTCCAGGACCGGGAGCCGAAATTCAGACTACGAAGAATGAGGTAAGCTCAATGGGATGCAAGTCGGACTCTGGCTTTACCTTACTCTTAATTTAGTCTATGTGTAGTCTGAGTCCAGCGTGTTCTTTGAATGAAGTGATAGGAGAAGGTATTCGGTTCAACAGTCAATTTATTACACAGCACAAGAATAAAACTTAACAGAGCTCTGGGTCAGTCATTAGTTCATAGGTCACCTGCACAGTGAGCTATTCCCCAAGACTGACCCCTATTGTCCAGTTGGCTCAGTTTATATAGATCAACCTTATCATGCAGAACAAAAGTTGGCTTCCTTTGCTAGATTTCATTATCATACAGAACAAAAGTTGTCTTCCTTTGCTAGATCTTTTTGCATAAGGGTTATCACAAGTCACCTCCTGTTTTGCAGATATCTGGGGTGTAGCACTCCCATCTTAATCCTCCAGGCCAGACTATCCTGTTGTGTTGATCAGAAATTAATTCATCCCCAGATATTTCTAATCACCATTCTGTTCTTGTCCGGCCAATTTCTGCTGTTCTCTTTAACACCTCCCCCTGCCTTAATCTTCCTCCTAGACTGGTTTTCCATTCCCTTTGTTTCTTGCAGGCCATTCTTTGTTCTGATCTGGCCTGTGTCTCCTGTGCTACTCACCACCTCCTTTAGTTTGAGCATTCCTCCTAAATCGTTTTATGCATTTCCTCTCCCTGTATTTTGGAGCAGACAATTTTGCTCAGCCAACTTTGCTCCATGCTGTGATTGCCACTTAATCACATTCCTTTTTCCCTGAACCATGCAGTAAATATACACTTATTAATTAATCATTTATTTCATACTGTTTTAACCCCTAGATTCCAACACCCTCTTGGTCCACAATCAGTTCCTTAATTTTGCTAATGTTGAGTGCAATGTTGTTGTGCCACAACTCAATTAGCTGATCTATCTCACTTCCTCATTGCCACCTGTGATTCTGATGAAGACTGTGGTGTCATGGACATATTTGTAGATGGCATTTGAATTCTACCTAGCCTCACATTCATGGGTGTGGAGAGAGTACAGCAGTGGGAGAAGCATGCATCCTTGAGGTATATCTGTGTTGATTGTCAGTGAGGAAGAGCTATTGTTACCAATTTACACTGACTTTAAGTCTTCTGATGAGGAAATCAAGGATCCATTTGCAGAGGAAGGTGCAAAGGTCCAGGTTTTGCAGCTTGCTGACCTGTACTGAAATGTTGAAAGCTGATCTGTAATCAGTGAGAACCACCCTGATATAGATGTTGCGGTTGTCTAGATGATCTGGGGCTGAGTGGAGAGCCAATGAGATTACATCTGCTGTGGACGAATTGTAGTGGGTCCAGGTCTTTACTTAGGAACGAGGTAATTCTGGCATGACAAGACCTCGATTTCACCAAACCCCTCACTCATTCCGATCTCATCCCCCCGGAATACCTTGCCCTCCACTCTCTGTGCACTAATCCAAACCTCATCATCAAACCTGCAGACAAATGTGGTGATGATGTGGTCTGGCATATCAAACTCTATCTGACTGAAGCCAAACGACAACTCTGATACCTCCTTTCACTTAGCCCTTCGACAGGACCCCACCAAAACTCATCAATCCACTGACTCAAGCACTATCTCTGAACATATCACTTCTGGTCATCTCCCTTCCATGGCCTCCAAACTCATTGTTTCCAAACCCCACACAGCCCGGTTCTACCTCCTACCGAAGATCCACAAGCACAATTGTCCCCATAGAATAATCTTTTCCATGTTCCCCTGCTCCACTGAAATGGTAATTTGGTTACCTCAACTCTGTTTCGTACCCCTTGCTCCAGTCCCTCCATACCTATATCCACAATACTTGACATACCCTCCATTACTTCAAAAACTTTCAGTTCCCTGAATTTGTCTGTCTCATCTTCACCAAGGTCATTCCGTCATACACGTCAATACCCCATACCGAAGGCATCAAAACCCTTCATTTCTTTCACAACAAACCTGACAAGTTCACTTCACTGTAACACACATCACTTCTGCCACAAACCCTATCACTGAATCATTCATTGGAACATGCATGTAACAGCAGTTGATGTCTGTTGCACAGAAGAAACTGGATATAAATTCTGACAGCCAGTGATCTATGGCACTGTGAATGAACTGGTGGTCAGGTCTGTGTCAACCAATGATGTGTGTTACAGTGAATGAACTGGTGGTAGAGTGGTAGAGACTCTGGCAGCCAGTGATGTGTGTTACAGTAGACTATTTATGTAGTATAGCACAGTTTGGCTCAATGCTCCTGAAGACCACAATAGGTTCCTCCCGGTTTCCACCTTCATCACATTCTGTGGCCAGACCTTCTATTTTGTTTTGTGAGAGATGGGAAAACTGATCTAAAATTATGAACATGAAGGAAACTAAAATTCATACATCAGTTAATGGCTGTAACCAGTACAAACAGGATGAGCTTGGGGATTAGGATGCAGGAAAGCAGTCAGCACGATTAACATAAGAATCTTCTAGTCTTTGTGACAATGTAGGAAGTTGAGGTAGTCTGGATCAGATAAGGGTCTCCTAGCCCTGGACAGAAGTACCAAGTCCTACATATCTAATTAGCTAACCTTACACAGATTTATACATATTAAATTAGCCAACCCTAGACAGGATGAGCCAACTCTGCATACCAAGAGACTGTAGCCCCGAGAATCAGGAAGGTGTGAATAAGGACAATAACATGAAGGGACACCGACAGGATACCCCCTGGTTCTCCAAGTATACTGAAACTGCACGTAGGCAGGAAGGATTGCCTAATGCCAAACCTCTCCAGCAGGAGGCAGAAGAATGTAAGGGGGAGGGTATTCTGATACTGAAATTTACTGTATAAAAGTTGGGTGAGCCCCAGTGTATGTGTGTATTCCCAGGGTAAGGGGAAGCACCCAACTTTGCATTGTTGTTGTAATAAATGTTCTTTGTTCTCAATATTTGTCTCGAGCAATTTCTTTAAAGGTACTTCTATTTCTAACAGTTTGTAATTATGCAGCAGGTCTGTCTCCATGGAGAATCCACCCTTTCTCAATCCAGATGCTGATGATGAAGTTAATTTCCATATTTCTCTGTGGTCTTGCATTTAATCAAAGAACATGTAGGAATAAAAGGAGGTTGGTCAGCTTGTCAGAAAAGAACAAACTGATCCCTTTGTTCAGCACTTGGGTCTGTGGAGTTAGAAGTCATACCTCTTCCTAGTATCCAATGCTGTTTAACTGTGATGAGAGTTTCTAACTCTCCCACCTCCTTAGCTAGTGAATCTCAGGTCCCTAGATTTTTATGGATGCATTTTAACTTCTTTCTAATTATTCCACAAAATTAATTTATGTCACTGGTTTTTGACTTATCAGATGCAGGAAACAGATTTTCCCTATTTACTCTAGGTTTCTCATAACTTTGTACATCTCAACTAAGTTTCCCATCAGTCTCCTTTGTTACAAGCAGAGGACCCCAAAACCCAGCAGCAATAGAAATTCACCAAGACAAATGGCTACTTAAACAAAAGTTGCTTTTAATTTTCTTTAAATATAAAAACAGGATCAAACTTTAACTTATTACTATTAACTTAACCTAACCCTCTTCTAATTCTAAGCGCATGTGTATGTTATGTGTATATGTTCAGGAAAGTCTTTTGCTTTAATACTCCAGTATTAAGAGACTCTTCGTCAACCTTGTGGATGACATTACACCTCAAAAGTTAAATAAATGGGACCCAACAGTATCTGATAGATGTTTTCGATGTAAAAAAGAAATGGGAACAACAATTCATGCAATCTGGACATGTGAGAAAGTAGAAAAATTTTGGGAAGATCTAAATCAGATATTAAATAAAATAACAGAAAACAATATACCAAAGAATCCAGAGATCTTCCTCCTAAGTAACATAAAAAACAAAGAATTTGGAATTGATTTGGAGGATGCACAAAAAAGATTTAAGATAGCTCTAGCTGTAGCAAAAAAAATGTATTATGTCAACCTGGAAATTGGAAGATAATTTGAAAATACAACAATGGTATATAGAAATGAATAAATGTATTCCATTAGAAAAAATAACATATAGTTTAAGAAATAATATTGAAATATTCGAACAAATATGGGAGCCTTACATGAAACACAATAGCGAAAACCTACCGGGGACAATCACTACCTAAGTTAACGGAAGGAAAAGGAAATGAAAAGAATGGACTCAGTGGAATTTCTGGTGTATTTTTATTGAATGACAACATTGTCTGACTGGTTTAATGTATCCTAGATTTTGTACCTTAAATGGACGGGAGGGGGGAGGTAGGGAGGGTGGGATGGGAGGAGGGGGGGTGGGGAGAAAATGGCACTGTATATGTGTGAAAAGAAAAAAGTGTGTATCATGGTTAATGTGATTTATGGTGTGAAAAAAAAAATTTTAAAAAAACCTTGTGGATGAAAGTAGAAGGTTATAAGGTAGGAAGGGTTTAATATTTTTGGTAGGAATATATAGGCTGGTACAATATTCAAGGGTTGAAGGGCCTGTACTGTGCTGTTGTCTTCTAGAGTTTTATTTTAAGGTTTAAGTTACATCAGAAATAGTGATCAATACGAACGATAGGGAAAAGATCACTTCTCCAAATTCACCAATATCAGGCAATTCTTATACTGTGCACAGAATTTAACATTTATGAATTTTCACCTGGCTCTGGTACTTAAAGCTAAATGGTAACCGCTCAGGAAAGTTCTTGTTGGTTTCAGAGAGATATTTGTGGCTCATTGGATACACTCAAACTAATTTCCTCCAATCAGCCACTTCATTGTCTTGCTGAAGAAGCTTGCCCTATCATGAGTTTTCCAAATGATAACCTATTCTTCCAGGCCACCACAGAGTTCCTCTTGTTTCCCAAAGTTCACTCTAGCCATCCATTTCGTCTTGTAAGAACTACAACAGGCTGAACTCAGAACTCACGACCCGTCTTCAAAATGGGATTTTCAAAAAGCCTGCCAGCTTGCCATGTGCAGCCTCAAAGAACACCTTCTCTCTCTTACACACACTGTCTCTCAGAGAAATCCTGTTTTCTTTCCTCTCTGCTTGTAAAAAAAACAGAACCCCTCCCAAGGCTAAAACGTTAGGGGTATTTAAGAGACTCTTCGTCAACCTTGTGGATGAAAGTAGAAGGTTATAAGGTAGGAAGGGTTTAATATTTTTGGTAGGAATATATAGGCTGGTACAATATTCAAGGGTTGAAGGGCCTGTACTGTGCTGTTGTCTTCTAGAGTTTTATTTTAAGGTTTAAGTTACATCAGAAATAGTGATCAATATGAACGATAGGGAAAAGATCACTTCTCCAAATTCACCAATATCAGGCAATTCTTATACTGTGCACAGAATTTAACATTTATGAATTTTCACCTGGCTCTGGTACTTAAAGCTAAATGGTAACCGCTCAGGAAAGTTCTTGTTGGTTTCAGAGAGATATTTGTGGCTCATTGGATACACTCAAACTAATTTCCTCCAATCAGCCACTTCATTGTCTTGCTGAAGAAGCTTGCCCTATCATGAGTTTTCCAAATGATAACCTATTCTTCCAGGCCACCACAGAGTTCCTCTTGTTTCCCAAAGTTCACTCTAGCCATCCATTTCGTCTTGTAAGAACTACAACAGGCTGAACTCAGAACTCACGACCCGTCTTCAAAATGGGATTTTCAAAAAGCCTGCCAGCTTGCCATGTGCAGCCTCAAAGAACACCTTCTCTCTCTTACACACACTGTCTCTCAGAGAAATCCTGTTTTCTTTCCTCTCTGCTTGTAAAAAAACAGAACCCCTCCCAAGGCTAAAACGTTAGGGGTATTTAAGAGACTCTTCGTCAACCTTGTGGATGAAAGTAGAAGGTTATAAGGTAGGAAGGGTTTAATATTTTTGGTAGGAATATATAGGCTGGCACAATATTCAAGGGTTGAAGGGCCTGTACTGTGCTGTTGTCTTCTAGAGTTTTACTTTAAGGTTTAAATTACATCAGTAATAGTGATCAATATGAACGATAGGGAAAAGATCATGTGGCAAGTCAAAATTAGAATGATAAAGCTTTTATTTTAGCCCAACTTCCTCCCAAATAAAAACCGTCCTAACAGTTTGACCCTGAACTCATTGGGAACTGTCCAGCAGGCGGGGGATTAGTTAGTGGCACAAGAGGTAGAGAACGAAGGTGGGTGGGAGAGGAGGATTTCAGCAAAGTCTCATCACTGTATCAATTGCGCGCGGATCGATCGCGCTTTCCCCGGGGTTCCCTTGGTAACGGCACCGCCCGACCGCAGCCCCGCGACTGCGCATGTGGACTACGCCTCGTGCTCCAATCAAGGGGACAGCCGGGTAATGCAACGTCTGCGCCGGAAATGTGGCTGTGTGCTGGACTTTGCGGATGAGAAGCCTGCCTGCTGTTCTTGCAATTGATCGGGTAAAGAGGTCCATCTGTCGGAAACGCGATGACCGCTTTCGAAACGTGCATGACTCTGCATCTGTTGGAAGAGAAACAGTTCATGTTGCAGAGCGAAGACCTTTGACAGAACTGAGGCCTTGATTGTTTCCCCAAATCTGAGGTCGAAGATACCATGGAGCCACAGTGCAAAAAGAGAAAAACTGAAACATTTGGCTCTTTCACTTGGGAGCTGATGCCCGTACTCTCAGACGAGAAGTCTTGTGAAGTTAAATTTCTGGAAGCATATGCAGCCCCCATTATCAATAAAAAACAAACAGCGACTCTTGTCAAACGTCTGGCTGATGTCTATCCATTAAGCACTCTCCCACACATCAAGAGAGTACGACCATGCAGGGAGAAGAAAAGTAATCATCCTTTAGAGATTATTATTTGCCTACTTAGTGATTTGAATGACACAGGTGCACTAAACGGAGAAGTCACTCTTAGTGGGCTCTTTCCAGAAGGAAATATTGATGTCATTGGTCTTGGAGAACCTTTTTTGGTCAAGATACCTGCACACCAACCATTGACGAGACTGCAATTTGAAGTTGCTAGCCAGCACTGGCCAACATCGTTCCATGAAAACAAGCAAATGACAGAAGCCCTCAGAGGCCAGCTATTTAATATTGAAGAGAAAGCAAAGATGCAGGCTTTTATGGAGAAAGCCATTGAAGTTGCAAAAACAGGAAAAGAATTGGGGATGGAACCAGTTGGTGCTGTAATAGTTAATCCAGCATCTGACAGTATAATTGCTGTAGGTCATGACTGCAGAAATGGACTAAATCCTTTGCTTCATGCAGTTATGGTGTGTATTGATCAGGTTGCTTATCGGCAAGGAGGTGGTGCTTTTAATCATAACAAGTATCCGAAGTGCAATTTTACATCTGCAGAACTTTTTCTAGGTTATGATGCAATCAGCATTGCAAAACCTTTGCATCTGTTAGATGACCATATTCCAAAACAAACTGAGGCAAATGGACTGCCTTACATATGCACTGGGTATGATTTGTATGTTACCAGAGAACCCTGTGTGATGTGTGCAATGGCATTGGTACATTCCAGAATACACAGAGTTTTTTATGCAACCTCCTTCCCAGATGGAGCATTGGGAACTAAATATAAAATACATACAAGAAAAGATCTTAATCACCATTATGATGTTTTTAAAGGACTGCTGGAAAAGGAATGTCAACTTTTATACTATTGAATAATGTTTTCAGATTTTCTTAAATAGTTGGTAAAATATTTTTAAAAGCATTTTATTTTTAATAACTTTTAACTTGATTGAATACACCTCATGGAATTTTGTTACTGTACTTATTAAATAATTTTTGTCATGCTCTATGACTGAGTCTATAATGTACAAAACCCATCTTGGCCTCATTCTGAAATAACCTGTGATTTGAAGTAATGCTTTTAAAGTGACATCATACTGTAAGCAGCAGTTCTGGACAAACAACAAAACTGTATACATTGCAGTAACTAGTAATTGATTTTTAAAAGTTTGAAATTGTGGCCTCTTTGCAAAACCAGTGCATAGAAAATGTGGAATGAATTTTTGTGTAATTTAAGATTTAACAGAGGATGGAAAGAGCAGAGGAAGGAGTGTTTAAGGGCTTTTGAAAATAAAGCATGAAATGAGTGGTGATAAAAAGAATGTGGGAAGAGAATGTAATTTGTTGAAGAGAATGGAAATGGGAGGTGGAGCCAACAAGAGAAGTGAGGAAAATATGAAGTTGGCTATCAAAAGGCATTGTGGGGGCAAGAACCCTCTGATAATGAACAAGAACAAGTCCTGGAGGAAGACATGAAAATTATAGGGTTTGATTCAGGTGACTATGTATGCAAAGTAGAAGTGGATGAAACTGAAAAAGATGAGTGTTAAAAGTTTTCTCTTTGGAATGGAGGCAATAGCTGGGAGTGAGACAGCACTGAAAAGTGTGCAGTACTTGGTCGATGAGGAAGGTAGCTTTCACATCAAAAGGGAATTTGCCTCTCAGATCAGCATTTCTTTTTTAAGGTCTTCACAGTAACAGCTCATCTGATGAAGTTGTTACTCAGGACCAAATGCCCTCAAATTTTCAAACATATCCACCACAATACTGCAAGAGGGAGTGTCTTTTTATGTTAGATAAATAATGTATTTTAGTAGAATTTTTTTTTTACATAAGACTTTTCATCTCAAGGCATCCAAAGTATCTTGTACTTAAGGGCAGCACAGTTACCACAATGCTGTTACAGCACCAGTGATCCGGGTTTGAATCTGGTGGTGTCTGTAAGGAGTTTGCACATTCTCACCATGACTGGAAGGGCCTGGTACCATGCAATATGCATGTCTGTCTGTCTAAATTCACATTACCTAGAAGCACTATTGTAAATAGAAAACAAGGAAACAAAATTGAACAACAAGTTCCATTTAAAAATCCCAAAGCACTTTAAGAATAAGAAGAGACCAAAGGAAAATTTAAAATAGGAAAGTCTGTAGATGCTAGGATTGTAGTGCAAGACACAAAAGTACTGGAGAAACTCAGCAAGTCATGCAGCATCTGTTGGAAGTAAAGGGTAACCAATGTTTTGGGCCTGCACCTCTCATCAAAAGAGCCAGAGGGCATAGGTGAGGAATGATCATCATCTGTATTTGGTAAGAAGGACATTGTTGCTGGAGATTTGGGAGGTGAATGGTGAAATTCTATAACATGAAAAATGAGTTATTGGATGTCGTAGCAGGCTTTAAAAGTTGATAAATGTCTAGAACAGTGGTTCTCAGCCTTTTTCTTTCCACTCACATCCTGGTGTTCCTAAGCAGTCTGATCTTGGAAATTAAGCAAGCTCAAGACTGGTTGGTACTTGGAGAGAAGACCGCCTGGGAATACCAGGTGCTGTGGGTTTCTGTGACGGGCACTGGACAAAGTGGCAAAAATTAAAGAATCTCATCTATGTTCCATTCTAAATGTAGTATTTATATAATAACAGAACCTTTACCAGCAAGTTAACCTTGAGGGTATCCTGCACTCAGACTCTCTAGTTCCACTGAACCTTCATTTTCTACCCATTTGAAAAGTGGTCACTTCTTTATTCCTCCTATCAAAGTACATGACTATACACTACACTGTATTTCATCTGCGAAACCTGTGTCAATCACTTAACTCCTTGCTTTCTCAACACTACCTGCCCCTCCACCTATTTTATCATCTGCCAACCTGGCTACAAAGCCATCAATTCCTTCACCCAAATAATTTACATGTGAAAAGTAGAAAAAGGAACAACAGTAGCCACTGGCAGGTAACCAGAGAGGCCACCTGTGTTCTTTCTCTGCCTTCTGTCAGCCAATCTTCTATCCATGCTGGTACCTTTTCTGAAATAGGAAGAGCTCCTATCTAATTTAGCAGCCGATGTGCAGCACCTTGCTAAAGGCCAGAAAATCCCAGTAAACAACATCCATTGACTCTTTGTTTATCCTGCTTGTTGCCCATCAAATCCGATACAATTCTTTAATGAAGTAAGATTTACCCTAGAAGGAAACCATGCTGATGTCAGCATTATGAGATGGACATCAAGATGCATAGGAAATAAGATTGGTGGAGCCCTGACAGATTTTTAAAATCTTTGCTAGTCATTGCCTAGGTGCCAGATGACTGGAGAACAACAAATATCCTACCTTCATTCAAGGGCATCAGAGATAAACTAAGTAATTCCAGGCTGGTGAATCAAACATCAATAGAAGGGAAGTTATTGGAAAAATTACTGAGGGATTAATTAGATTTTGATCTGTGGGTATCACTTTGAGGAGGTGGGTGTGAAAAGTAAATCCTGTCAAAATAATTTAATTATTTAAGGGGTTAACAGGAAGTACTGATGAGGGCAGTGCAGTTTGGCCTTTGACAATGTTCCACATGGGAGGCTCATCCCAAGGATTTGCATTAATTGGATCAAAGGCAGGGACAAATTTGACTTTATAAGAGCTAAAATATTATGCTAGAGGGTTTTTTTAAATGGCAGCGCTGCTGTAATGATAACATTGCTAGTGCGGACCTAGAGGAACAGGGAGCAGAGACACAGCAATGCTCTGCAGTGTCCTATTGCCTGGTCCCAATTCCAGCAGTTCAATACATGCTTTAAACCAGTGGTTTTCAAACTGACCCCCCAAACTAATTTTCTACCTATGCCATAAGTGCTCTATGATTAGTAAGGGATTATTTAAGGTGGTATATGAGCAGGAAGGGAAGGTTAAGAACCACTGCTCTAGACTCAATTTTTACTGAAATATTTCACTTGGAAAAAAATAGTAATTGGCCCATTTCCTTTGGAGCTATGAAACCCTGCACATAACGAGTCAATTAGGTACGATTAAAACAGTGGTTTTCAAACCTTTTCTTCCCACTCACATCCAACTTAAGCAATCCCTTACTAATCTCAGAGCATCAATAGCATAGGGATTATTTAGGGTGATAATGTGAGTTTAGGGGGCAGTTTGAAAACCACTGCATTAAACTTTTTTTTTATTAAAAATTCTGCAATTGTGAGGTCTGTACCTTAGATAGCAGCACCTGTTCTTGCCAGCAGGCCTCGAGGGGTTGCAAACTCTGGAGGTGCAGCGGACTGGTGCAGGGCACCACCAATTGGGATAACACCCCCACTGAGAAGCACCCTACAGGACAATGACCTGCAGGGGGCTCAGCAGCTGAAGGACCCACACTCATACGAGCTGCACGGTGTTGGTGACTTGCAGTCGAAGGACCCAGAGACTGCGGGCTGCTGGCGGCTTGTGGTCAAAGGACCCACACAGACTGGGGGCTACTGGAGACTGGCTCATGGGAACCAGGATTTGACAGGGTGCTGATGGCAAGAAGGGCTCTTGTAATGCCTCGGTTGCTGAAAGCTTCCTAATCGCATCAAAGGTTTGGACCTGAAGCTCGGGTTGCCAATGGATTGGATAGGGTTCCATGCAGCTGCAAAGGTTGCGACAGTACTGGAGGAGATTCAGCGTCTCTGAAAGGACTCTCTTTCTCCTGCTGTTAGGGTTGCCAGGCAATACTAATGGCAACTTTGGAAATTTTGTGTTCATTACATTTTTGGTGGTATTACATGACAGTAAAATGAATGTGGAATCTTTCTGCAAGTATGTGACAGGGATTAAAGTTGACACCCTTCCCGCTATTGTGATTAATAATGACGTGAACAAGGTATATTTTATTAGCAAGTTCACAAAAGGCATGAAAATTGGTAGCAAAATCAGTGAAGATTGTTGTCAGGCTACAAGATGATATTGATCAAAGAACAATGGCAGATAGAATTCAATCCTTCTAAATAAGGGTAGATGTACAACACAGATCCTGCACAGTGAATTGCAAGACCCTGAAATGTACAGAGAAATAGATGGGCCTTGATGTACAAATCCCATGATCCCCAAAGAGTGCATGTATATATTTTACAGAGATCATTGAATGTCTTAAAACTCAAGGACTTGAATGAGTATTAAAAAACAGACAGATTCTATTGTAACCTCAACATGACATTCCTGTTTATACTCCATGCCCTGAGCAATTAAAAAACTGAAGACACTGATAAAATTCTCATCATGCCAAATTCAAAAATAAATTTATGAAAATTGATTACAGCAAAATACACATTTCATATTACACTGAAACAGCAACACATCAAAGAGGCAACCATTCAAAATTCCACATTGCATTTCTAAAAGTTAATTACACTTTTTAAAAAAGCATGGGCCACAATATTGCAAGCTCAAAACTTTTTATTGAAGAATCAAATTCCAAAGAATATTGCATAGAACATGTAGATGGTTTGCATTTGGAAATACCAGTAACAGAAAGAGCAATTCCCTCAAACATTTTTTTTTAATTATATTTTTTTTTCACCATTATCACAAAATCACAAGTTTAAAGAAACAGTAGATTCATGTCTTCTTTTGTATGCACCTGTTATAATACAGAATGGTAAACTAACCTCGATTGACATTTGTGTTGCTGAGAAATCTCTTGAACTTGTAAGATCTTGATGTGTCAACAGCCCATGTTTAGAGTCAATAATTTGGGTTACTTATCCAATTCTTCAAATTAGGTGCAAGAGTTTATGAAGATAAAAGGGAAAATATTAGGCTGAGAAAGTAAATGGACATCCTGTTCCCAACATCATGTCATTTGAGCTCCCCAAGAACTGCAATTGCAGCTGGGAGACAGGTCTAATATCCTCTTTATACAGGTAATTAGCTCCTGCTTCATATATTTTCCTGAAAGCATGCAAGAGATTGAGAAATTGCCATGGCAGTTCTAAGCACATGAACTTTGGCATTTTTATCTCATTGCCAACACCAAAGTAAATAAGCGGTAGAGAAGAGGTGGGAATCTTTGGCATCAACCTTTTTAAAAGATCATTAACCAAAACAACCACATAAATCTTCAAAACATGGCAAGTTTTTTCCTGAAATACTATTTAGTAATTCTGGCATTCATAAGCACATGAATACAAAAACTGCTTTTACACAATTGACTGAACACTGGCAAATTACTCAAAACATACAAATGTTTCACCAACTAGACCAATGTGGTAAAAAGGAATCTATAATCACATACATTAGCTTCAAGAATTTTGCGATTTATAAATCAATCTTGTACCATTTGTATAATCTTGAAAGAAACAGCATGCCTTCAATCAAAATGACAAAAATCATAAAATTCAAAAACTGACACTCATTTTATACACAGCAGTGCCCCAATATTCTGTACCTCAGTATACACTGCACTCCAAGGGTCCAAAGTTGCAACACCTCCATGCAACTTCTGTCTTATACACTTGGCCAACTTTGTTTAGCCTTGTCAAGTTCCTTCCCATGTCAGAGCTGGGCCCGCCCAGATTTTTCCTGGGAAGCTTTTTACAGGATTAAGTATAGCAGTTCCAAATGACCAGATTTCATTAGTTTATCCCATTACAAAACCATGATTATAAATAGCATTTTGAAATGGTTACAAACAATGAAAACAGCAGAAAGATATATGGACTGCTCAATAACAGTACAGCAGATTACCAGTTTTAAGTCTTCCCAGTACATGTAACAAGCTAGTTAGCAGGTGGATGACAATTTCTAATTCAGTACTTATTGATTCCAAGGATCCGAACTCCATGTAATTGAGGCAGCTTGGGAATCAACACTGTCAAAAGAGAAACAGTGTTGACAATAAAATGTGTTGGATCATACTTGGTGTAAAAACTGGCCAGAAAGTACCTACAACAAGAACAAAAACAGCAGAATAAACAAACAAAAGCAGCAATTTTTTTTTTTTTTAAGATTAGGCTTTAAATTAAGTTTGAAAGCTATACAAAATTTGTGCATTTACCCCAATAATTCTGCAACAGGATACTCAGATTTATACACACACACAAAAAAAAATTTGGAGTGTTCTGTTGTCTTTCGTTATATCCATCAACAAATTTAATGACCATGTACAGCTGGCCAGCTCCAGGATCACGAGGTGAGCCATTGATGGAAATATACTGCAATACCTTGTCATTTTTCAATTTCCTTCAGGAAAAACACGGTTAGCAAAACGGTTAGCGCAACGCTATTGCAGCACTAGCGAACTGGGTTCAAATCCAGCGCTGTCTGCAAGGAGTTTGTATGTTCTCCCTGTGTCTCCTGGGTTTCCTCCTGGTGCTCCAGTTTCCTCCCACTCTTCAAAATTTACCAGGGTATTTGGGTGGCACAGGCTCATGGGCCAGAAGGGCCTGTTACCATGCTGCATGTCTAAATTAAACTTTAAAATACTCCAACCTCCTTTCAAAATGAAATTAATCGAAACTAATGATGCCCAAGGTATAATAATATATAATTGGAGTAGTCGGGCTGATGCAACTTTGGTTGCAGTTTGAATTATTCACCATGTCTTACTACCATTCAAATTACAGGGATTTTAGAGGAAGAAATTGTACAAGTCCAATCCACCAATACAGAATCCTTCAAATATGGAATCCATATCACCTTAATTGCATGCCCAATATCTCCTCCGCTAGATCAGAATATCAAGCTTGCCCTCCTTGCTAACAATGTAGGAACAACTACAAGACATGTCCCCATGCTCAAATCCTACCTTTATTTTGCACACACATACTGGTCAAAAAAAAAGTAATGCAGAGAATAGGCTTCCATTGTTACTTTGTACCATCATTTAACAGGAACAAGGATACTATCAATCAATTTGCATCATTGCTGTCCTAATTTTCCCTTTGGTATTTCACAAAATAGGGTTCATTTTCCAAAAGCTAATTGTAATTGAGCTCTCCCCCAACTCAATTTGAAAAGGTTAATTAAGAATCAAGTTTGCACTCATTTTCATTGCTTTCACAACAGAAGGTATAGTTTCAATAATTGGTTTCAATAATTCACACTCCTATCAAGAACACTGAACGTTGGTTTAAAGCTAATCAAAAGTCAGACTGGTAGAGTTTCAAGAACACTTAAAGAAATAGGTTCTTACAGAATAATTGGTGATATGGTGAGGAATTTTCTGGAAGATGTAAACTGTACTCCATAATCCAATTGTTCCCAATGTGTCAGAAGTCTAGCTTTCCCTTGATCAGGTGTTTCAAAGGGTGTCCCCTTGACTGCATGCAAGAACACATACATTCCCTGCAACAAGCAAATATCAGACAAATTAGTAATATTTACAAACCCTTTAAACAGAAGACAACCAGAAACCAAAGATTTTATGTTCAAAGTTCAATTTTAATTGTCAGAGTACATTCATGACATCATATACAGCCCTGACAATTTTCTGCAGGCCAGGCAGAATTTATACTTATCAATAGTACAAAAAGATAATACAAAAGAGATGTAAACAAGGAAATGCAAACAAACTGCAGTATAGAAAATAAATATTCAATAATCGATAGTGTGCAAAGTAAGAGTCCTTAAACAAGTCACTGATTAGGTTTGTTATTTAGGAATCTAATGGTGGAGGAGTAGCATCTGTCCCTGAACGTGGTGGTGAGAGTCTTGTGGCACCTATACCTCTTTCCAGATGGCAACAGCGAGAACCGAGAACGTATTGGGTGGAGTGGAGCCAAAAGATAAACACTCAGTGGCACAAGGACAGCTTCCCCCACCTCCATCAGATTCCTGAATAATCAATGAACCAAAGCCACTGCCTTACTTTTTGTGATCAGCTATTTTTTTTTAATTTATAGTAATGTTGTAAGATGGTTATAAAATGAATGTTTGCCCTATGATGTGGCTGTAAAACACTGAATTTCATGACTATTAATTTTGATTCTGTTGACTGCTGCTGCTCTCAGACAGCTGCATTCCACATAGGTTATCTTGACGGTTGGGAGAATTTTGCCTTTGATGTACTGGGCTGTGTCCACTACCTTTTATGGGCTTTCCGCTCAGAAATATTGGTGCCTCCATACCAGGCCATGATGCAGCTGATTAGCACACTTGCCACTACACATTCCGATGTCATACCAAACCTCCATAAATTCCTGAGAAAAAGGAGGTGCTGACATGATTTCTTCACATTAGTATGTTGGGTCTAGGAAAGGTCCTCTGACATAGTGACTCTCCCAGGAATTTCTATTTGCTCACCCTCTCCACCACTGATTCTCCAATGATCACTGGATCATACTCTTCTGGTTTCCCCTTCCTAAAATTCACAATCAACTCCTTGGTTTTGGTGACATGGAGTGCGAGGTTGTTGTTAGTACAGCATTTAGCCAAGTTTTCAATCTCCCTCCTGTATGCTGACTCATCGCCTTTCTTTATACAACCCATTCCCCTGGTATAGTCAACAAATTTGTAGATAGTAGTGTTGTTGTACTAAGCCACACAGTCATAGGTGTATAGCTAGTAGAAGCAGGGGACTAAGTATGCAGTCCTGTGGTGATGGAGATTGTGGAGGAAATGTTCTGACTAATCCTCACTGATTGTGGTCTGGAGGTAAGGAAATCCAGGATCCATTTATGCAGTGGGGTATTGAGGCCCAGGTCTTGGAGTTTGTAAAAATACAAAATGCTGGAGAAGCTCAGCAAGTCAGTGTGCTTTATGAGGGCAAAGGCAAAGATACAGAACCAATGTTTTGGGCTTGAGACATTCATCAAAGTTTACACCTTGATGAAGGGCTAAAGCCTGAAATGTTGGGTATTGATCAACCTTTGCTACATAAAGGACAAATGTTTGACCTGTTGAGCTTCCCCAGCATTTTGTCTTTTTACTTCAACCAGTGTCTCTCAGATTTTTGTGATTTAAGTCTTGGAGTTTGCTGCCCAGTTTTGAGGGGATGATGCTGTTACTACATTCAGTGCAGGTTAGCAATTTTCCCAGCAAGAAATATACAAATAATTTGGAACTTAAATTAAGGCCTCCTACAATGACAGGAATGGACAGGTTTGCTCCACTAGGAGCAAACCAAATGGTCTATTATAATAATTTTATGAATCCAAATTGTGCATGACATCTTGGAGAATATTTTAAAATCTCTACAATTAAGCAATAGTTTAAAACTAAATTCAGGTGGATATATTGAAATTAGATTGTAGATGAAAATCTGGAGAAAGAAGAAAAGTCTGCAGATATCAAAGTTGAGTCTGTGTATTGCTGTAAACAAAAATCTAGACTGTTGTATTCAGTCTTAAAAAGTGAGCCCTACACCAAGTGCAAAACTAATGGCAACAAGTTCAAGAATCATCATAAAAAAATTTAACAATGAAAACAAGTTACTCACCAAGTTGTGGATGACGTTGGTTAAAGTCCATACAACTGGAACAGTGAAGAAGGGGATACTCAAGAGCACAATATGAAGCATTCCAACACCAAGCGCATAGGTCAACCATATTCCTCGGCTGTTCATCACCCTTGTGTTAGGATTGACTTCACTGTGTGCAACACCCACATTCATCTTTCCACCTTCAAAGGATAAAATTCACAACTTTCCTGAAATCAAAATTATAGGACGTCAATACAAATTCTGAAGTGTGCTATTCAAAGCATACTGAGGTACTTGAGTCATCAATTCTACTCCAGCTGCTTGAAGATGCCATCAAAACTTATTTGAGAGCTATTAAATGGCAGTTCAGTATCAAATATTTACTCAGTTTTTCTTTGGAAAAGTGAATACTTTTCACGCTATTGTATAATATTGCATAATTTTCCATAATTCCTGTATATTAAAAAAATTGCTCTATCCACCCCCCCACCCCCCCACAAACAATCTCTATGGTTAGTGACAGTTTTGAACTCTAATCCTTCAACTAGTTTATTCTCAAGATGCCTCAGAAGGGTTCTGGTGGGGGTGCAGGGAGGTGGGGGGGGAAATCAAACAGATAGAGGAGAGGAAAAGTAGCATCTGGATGAAAAAGTGCTTGAACTTGAAAAGCAAAATGATGGTAGCTTGGCTGCAAGATTACTGATGAGTTTCACCAGGGATGAGAGCTGGTCCACTGGTGTTCGAGCTAAGAAGGGGTGAGTTAGGTTTGGGAAGGTCAAAACAGCCTTGGCCAAGTGTTCATATGTAATTTAAAAGTATTAGAATTCATAACTACTATTCTCAGTTTTTTTGTGCTTTTTATCTTCAATATCCCTTCTATCCCAAATTAATTTCAGTGATCCAACTGGTTTATGCAGACTGGTGCAGATTTGTCTTGACCTATACTTCAGGTATATTCCGATACACAAAACACAGTATAGGGCCTTTTATAGTGAAATGTAAAGACAGATTTCCTCTACCTTTAAAACACTCGACTTACCTGCATAAAAGGTCCAAAGGTGAATCGGTGGGTCCAACACGATCCAGGTTCCCTCCCCCAAGGGCGATAGTGTCAGAGGTGGAGTGAAGTCACTCCACCTGCTGTATAAAAGGATTGCTGCTAAAAGCGGCTCCTAAGGGGGGGAGGGCTGACGACATCACAAATTTTAAAGTACCCATCTGCAAAAAAGGAGATTACGAGGCGCAGAAGGTCTGCTTGAGTTCTAAGACTGCTCGAACAGATTTCCACTAGCATTTGTACCTGCTGTATATAGTGTTGTATATAGGGCGTTTTCATTTCCCACGCGCATGTTCCATGTCAGGGTGGCGGGCAATGCTACTGCACGACATGCCCCACCTCCTTCACCTTCAGAAGCCTGCTGGGAAATCTCTGCATAAAAGGACCGCATGATTTGCCTTTTCTGTCCTCTGCATAAAAGGTAAATTCACCTTTTATTTCTGTAAAGTGAGCAGGGAATAATGCGGCTTTTGCGCATTAAAAACCCCTCTGATTTTCTGCATTTCCACTGTCAGGGAACTATATAGATGGGTCATTTCTCCCAATTCTCTGCTTCTGGATATTTAGCATCTTTGTTTTGTCCTTTCCTTTCATCCTCGACTGCTATATACCAACTAAAATGTTCTTGACATGTTTTGTCTTGCAAGACATTTTATTGGACATTTTTTGTGAGCAGTTCCATTCCACTCCCTTTCCTGTCCTACAGAACAAAGTGGATTCAGGATTTTATAGTTTGTAGCCTTTGATCGAAGCTGCACAAGACAGCTTAAAACCGAGGAGGTAGAGGCAATTTGTTCCATCAGCTTTTGACACTCCTATTTCACATGGTGGTGAAGCAGGAGGTTATGCTGCCAACGTTTGACCTGTAGTTTCCTTCTGATCTCAATGATCACAGTCAAGTTCCGTGAAGTGGGAATCTACAGCAGTTTCACAAGCCTTGACAGCAAAGAGCAAGTACATTTTAGTTTGAATGTTCCAACAGATTTAATTATTACACATTGGAGAAACAGCAAAACAACCATTTCAATTTTTTTTTTTTTTTTTTTTTTATAAATGCTCAGCTCAACAAACCCTGTGGAGTTGCAGAGAACAGCAGCAACACCTTTTTGGGTTCTTAAACTCTAGAATTTGCAGTCAGTTTCAGTGTACTGGAATGACCAACTGACCATTATTCCTATTGTTACCTGCACAAAACCTAAACCAAAAAAAAAATAGCCAGATCTGCCCAAAACCCTTCCAGTAACTGCATTCAATTAATTGAAAGTTAACATACAAAGAAAAGACAAAGGCCAAGCCACAAATTCAATGTGTTAATTACTCTCTAATTGCCAAATTTATCCCACATCTTGAACAATGAACAACTTTCCAATGCCACAGGTGCATTAGTGTACTGTATCCAGGGTTCCTCCCACCTCAATAACCTATGATCAAGAACTCACGGTTTATTCCACCGTCACTATATTCTTAAAATGAAAGCTTTGCCTGATGAGTCACCATACAGGAGGAAGATTGTAAACTTGGCAGAATGGTGCACCACCAACAACAACCTTGTATTTAATGTCACCAAAACTAAGGGACTGATTGTTGACCATACCATCCAGTGATTATTGGGGGAAATCAGAGGTGGAGAGGGTGAGCAAATTTAAGTTCTTGGGAGTACTACTTCAGAGTATCTTTCCTGGACCCAACACTAATAGCATCATGAAGAAAGCATGTCAATGCCTCTATTTCCTCAGGAGTTTGCAGAGGTTTGGTATGACACCAGAAATCCTGGCAAATTTCTACAGATGTGTAGTGGAAAAGTGTGCTGACCAGCTGCATCACAGTCTGGTACAGGGACACCAATACCCCCAAGTGCAAAGCCCTCCAAAAGTAGTGGACACAGCCCAGGACATCACAGGCAAAACCTTCCCACCATTGAGAACATTTACAGGAAATGCTGCCGTCAGAGAGCAGCAGCAATCATCAAGGATCCACACCACCCAGCATGTGCTCTGTTCTTGCTGCTGCCATCAAGAAAGAGGTATAGGTGCCACTTGACTTGCTCCATCAGGTTCAGGAACAGTTGCTATCCCTCCACCATCAGACTCCTCAACGACAAACTCAATCAATTAGGGACTCATTCAAGGACTCTACTTGTGCACTTTATTGATAAGTCGTAATTCTGCCTTGCCTGGATAGTAGGTGATGTCATGTATGTACTCGGGCATTAAATCTGAAGTCTTGCCTGCAGTGATTCCAGCACTGAAGTTTAACTACATTTAGAAATTTAATAAACACTTAAATATACAGGTGTATAAATGCTTAAAAAAAACCTTACTATGCATCAAATTATTTCATCTCTCCACAGCACCTCTTTTACAATTTTACCAAATTTTAATGTCTTAGCTTATAACACTCATGCATTATGAAAATTTGTTTTGTTTTCTCTAATTTTCTTATTGTTCAAATCCACATTATTTTTTTCCTCATCTAAAATAGATCCAGAACTTTGCCTACCTTACATTTGATCATGGTATTTTTTTCTAATTCAGGAGATCAGTTACTTGTTACATTCCTCGAACCAAAGTGTTGCTTTAGTTGAGTATGTCATAATCCCAGAAACTACCAATTCAGCAGTTCTGAGCCATTATTTATGCTTCACAATCACATTCCACCTTTGTTCATGTTAACCTAACATGTCCATTATTACCTGTACTAGTCCAATTTAATCTTATCATTAATTTGATTGGATTTAAAAAAATATATATACATCAACCTGGAAAAAGGACATGGGTGAAGTCCAGCCACAAAACTTGAGTAATTAATCCAAACTTGCACATCAAGAATGTGCTAAAAGCTGCCTTTTAGCTAATAGAAGCCTTCTCAGGCCTCTCATTTGAATGTAAGCAATTATATAGTAGAAATTCTCCCTAATTTCCTGGTCCATACATCTCAAACAAATAATTTAACATCCAAAAATTTGATCAATACAGTATTTAGTTGCAGTTCAGATATTATTTGCTTTTTTCCCCCACCAGTGGAATACAGTTACAAGTTCAAGAATGGCTAGAAGGGTTTTAGAATGCATCAACTTGTGGGCGGCATGGTTAGTGCAACACTTTTACAGCTCCAGCAATCGAGACCGAGGTTCAATTCCCATGCTGTATGTAAGGAGTTGGCATGATCTCCCTGTGTCTGCATGGGTTTTCCCCGGGTGCTCCGGTTTCCTCCCACCATTTGAAACATACCAGGAGCTGTCAGTCAATTGTGTGTAATTGGGCAGCATGGACTCATGGGCTGAGATAGCCTGTTACTGTGCTATATGTCTAAACTAAAAAAATTCTCATTGCCTTGCATCACATCTTCAATAAAACAGAAAATGACAGAAATATTCAAATCAGGCAATCTACCAGGAGAAACATTCAGCATTTCTGGTAGACAATCATTCATCAAAATCCTTGACTGCTTTTTTTCCCCTCCAGAATTCGAGCAGCTTCAGATTTTGCTTTCAAATCACATCTCCAAGATTTGGTGGCATACTACAAAGATCAACTTTCAGCTTCACCCTCTCTCTTTACAATGGTTATTCAGAATTAAAAAAAAACACAACATATCATAAAATCACCCCAACCATTATACTGTCCCCAATTCTCCGACAGTTAATAAACAAGTTTCAAGTTATGGTCTTACTTGTCCTAATTAACTTAATTAATGCTTCAAACCATCCAACCTTGTGTCATATGTTGGATTTTTATTTACATACCAGTCAATCTGGATCAGAGTGCCATTTTCAATACAGGGTATTCAATGTGCTTTATATTTTAAAATCTGGTCAGTTTGAAAGGCCCAAAGATACGAATTAATTTGCAATCAAACTATCAGATAAAACATTTAACTGGATCTTATCAAATCATCGCAACCAAAACTTTGAGGGTGAGGGAATGAACTGAAGATTAGCTTTACTGATCACACCTTTTTTTTTTAATTTAAACTTTGAAACGCCTTTACTTTGACCCTTGGCCAAGGTGTACCATTGATCTAATAACTCACAAAATTGGCTACAGCCCTTTTGCTTTCCAATAGTATGTTAATAACATCAAGTCATTTTGGCATTTCTATTCTAACTCTGGCCCTTTGGACCCTCTCCCCTGACTTCCCCAACCCTCCCCCCCCTTGGATCCTTCCTACCCTCCACCTCATGATTCCCCCCATTCTCTTCCCCCTCAACCCCCTCCCCACCCCCACTCAACACCTGCCTGTTCTTTACCATCCCCTCCAACCCCCAGCTTTCAGAAATGGAATGCTTTGTTCTCAGAAGAGGCCTCATCTTCATCCCCCTTCACCCACACCTCGAGTTCGGTGCAAGCTACGATGTCAAACTCTTCTTCTGATGGCTTAATCTCGGTGCCCACCTACAATCAGGATTCTCCACCCCCCCACTACACACCCCTTCTCCCATTTTAAACCTTCCTCCTCCTGGACACCTCGAGCCAGCCTTTGGCCATATTTTCATCTGCTGCCGAAACATCAACCTTCTCGACTTCACGACTCCCCTCACTCATTCCGATCCCACCCCTCTGAACGCCATACCCTCCACTCTCTCCACACTAATCCCACCTGACCATCCATCCTGCAGACAAATATGCTGCTGATATGTTCTGGCTCATTGACCGCTATCTGGCCCTAGCCAGAATGCAACTCCCAGAACCTCCTCTTACTTACCCCTCCAACAGGAACCCACCAAAATTAACAAAACCACCGTCTCATGCACCATCTCTGTACTAGTCACTTCCAGTTATCACTGTTGCAAAGCCTTCATCCTAATTATTTTCCAATACTGCATTGCCCAGTTCTACCTCCTTCCCAAGATCCGCAAACCAAATGATCCCAGCAGACCCATCATTTCTGTGTGCTCCTACCCCACTGAAATGGAATCTGCCTACCTCAATCCAGTCTTGTCCTCATGGTCCAGTCCCTCCCACATCCATGATACTTCATATGCTCTCCATCACTTCAACGACTTTCAGTTCCCTGAACTCGACTACCTCATTTTTACCATGGATATACAAGCACTAAACACCACCATTTCCCCTATACCAAAGGTTTCAAAGCCCTTTATTCCTCTCTTGAGAGCAGACCCCACCAGTCACTTACACCATCACCCTCGAGTTGGAAGATTTTGTACTCATCCAAAGAAGTAGCCATTGGTACCCACATGGGCCCCAGCTAGGCCTAATTTTTTGTTGGCTACATGGAGCAAGCTATGCTACAAGCTGACACAAGCAAAGCTCCTCAATTATTTTTCCAAGACATCAACACTACTTTGGTGCTGCCTCATGCATTAACAATGAGGTTATTGACTTTATCCACTTTGCTATGAACTCCCACCTCAACCTCAAATTCACTTGGATCTTCTCTAGTAACACTCTCCCTTCTCTCAATCTCCATTTTGGGAGACAAATGCTCAACAGCTATCTTCTACAAACCCACAAACTCCCACAGCTACTTCGACCACACCTCCTCACACTCTGTACCCTGTAAGGATTCCATTCCTTTCTCTCAATTCATCCATCTCTGTCGATCCTGGATCCCCCTTGTCCTCATCTACCAGCCTTCCAGCCTCTGCAATTAACATATCATCTTCTGCAATTTCCACCACCCATGTCATCCCATCATCAGGCACATCTTTCCTTCTCCTTTCCTCTCAGCTTTCCGCAGGGACCGCTCCTTCCGTGCCTCCTTCGTCCACTCCTACCTTCCCACCAATCACCTACTTTGCACCTAACCCTGGCTGCACTTGCACCCAAGCCTCCTCCCTCACCATTACTTGGGATCACAAACAGTTCTTCCAAATGAAGCAACCCATGAATCTGCAATGGCAATACTTCACCCAGTGCTCTCATTGTGGTTTCCTCCAGATCAGAGAGACTCACTGCAAACTGGAAGATTGCTTCATTGAGCACCTGGGCTCTGTCTGCCACAATAGCAAGGATCACCCAGTGGCTACCCATTTCAATTCCCCATCCCATTCCCTTGCTGACCATGGTCTCGTGCGCTGCCAGAATGTGACCACCCTAACATCAACTTCTCTGCTTTCTGTTGGCACCACCTCCCATCTATTCCTATGTCTCCTATCTTCTTGCTCAGTCTCCCTCTTCAGTTTTTGTTAGGCACTTTCAGGGGGCCAAAATACCCCAATGTAAAGCCGCATATTCTACTCCTATGCGGCTGTCGGGAGGCCACCTGAAAGTGGAGAACCCAGCCAGGAAGAGCTCTTACCTAAGCCTCCTTCCGAGAATCCCCTGTAGCACCTG
This sequence comes from Narcine bancroftii, assembly GCF_036971445.1. Lineage (NCBI taxonomy): Eukaryota > Metazoa > Chordata > Chondrichthyes > Torpediniformes > Narcinidae > Narcine > Narcine bancroftii. The sequence goes on along the minus strand of NC_091472.1, from coordinate 250,335,252 downwards.
AAAGCAGCAGTGGGACTATGGGCACAGTCCACAGGAGCCGGCGTTTGCTTGGACGTGGCTCTCCTTCAGCTGGCACGTTCAGGTGATAGAAAGGGCTCTTCTCCGCAGCCACCCAGCCGCGTCTGCCGGCACCTTATCTGCGTCCAGGCACCTGAAAGCGGCTATTGTTTCCTCCTCCCTTCCCCCACCCCACCCCCCCCCCCAACTCTCCATTTCGAGCCAATACTCCCATCCCCTCCCACAATCCATTCTCACCTTTCCTCTCTCCTGTCCAATGAACACATTTTGTCTAATGATCTGCACTCCTCTCCCTGCTCCTTTGAATTCAGGCGCCTGCCTGCTTTTCAGACACAAAGTATCGGTTATACATCCCTCCCCCATGGACGACCCCCTGAGTTCCTCCAGCATTGCTGCGCTTCTACACACTTTCGTGTTTCACCCCAGCCTGTGCTAGAGAAACGAACTGCCACCTTAAAGATCTCGCATAGAAGGCATGCTGAACGCGAAGTGGTTTGCATCGATCGTCATGATCTAGGCTCAAAGGGGAGGACTCCTGACAGCACTAGGCCCTGCACGATCCTCAATGTACCATTCCATAGAAACAGCACGCTCACCGGAACGATTCGCACCAGAGTTCACCCCAACCCAGTGACCGCGTCGCTAGGGCGAAAAGGCTGATTTTAAAACCAGACGTCACTCTCAAATCCATACCTGTCCCACCATTCGCTGGGTTCTTGGTTTTTCAACTCCCTTTAGAACGGAAGTAGTGTGACGCAGTTTTGAGCGACGGCCGCAGCGCTCCTCCTCGTCCAATGGCCGGCCGGAGCTCCCGGCGGCGGCGGGCCACGGACCGAAGGGCGGGATTTCCACGAGCGCGGACGATCCCTTCGCCCGGTGGACGACGCGCGCACGCTGTGATCGGGTGGCGGCGGGTTGGATGGGGTGTGAGGCGCCCGGGGTGAGTGGCCGTGTGGTGCGGTGAAAAAGCCTGGGGGTCATGAGGCAGTCTTTCGAGGGCATGTTGACAGCTGGAGTCCCATTTGGAACGTCACCGGAAAAGTTTAAGCACTTGGTTTGGGTGCTCCGAGTCACCTCACGCGCACGGAACCATGGGAAAAGGATGCTCCTTTCGCACTCGGTGTCGCTCATTATTGATAGGGAGGAGGGGAGTCATTGGATCTGATTATTTATCTGGCCGAAGTCTGCAAAAGTAATTAGAATATACATTCAGACGAAAAGAGTTTAGGCTTGTTGCGACGACAAGTTCAGCAGAAATACTCTCATCTGGTGCTGGAGAGTCCTTCATTGCACAATTTCTTTAAGTCCAAGAGAGCCAGAAAGAATCAGAATTTATTGACGTGAATTGGTTGCTTTGGGGCAGCAAATATTGCTATAAATTACATTTCAACAATAAATAGTACAAGAAAAATAGGATGGAGTGAGATCATGTCTATTTCATGGTCCATTCCAAAATCCGATGGCAGAGGGGAAGAAGCTGTACTTGTGCCACTGGGTGCTGGTCTTCAGGCTCCTGCAGCTGCTTCCTTCTGACAGCAGTGCGAAGAGGTCATGGTGTGGGTGACTCTGAGGTTTTTTTTCCTGTCCTTCATACCAGACTGTGATGCAGCCAGACAGAATGCCCTCCATAGTATGCCTGCACAAATCTGCAAGTTTTTAGTGACATACCAAATCTCCTCCAACTCCAAATGAGGCATAGCCACTGGAAAGCAGCCTCTATCCTCAAGGACCCCCACCACCCACACCATGACCTCTTCGCACTGCTGTCAGAAGGAAGCAGCTGCAGGAGCCTGAAGACCAGCACCCAGTGGCACAAGTACAGCTTCTTCCCCTCTGCCATCGGATTTTGGAATGGACCATGAAATAGACATGATCTCACTCCATCCTATTTTTCTCGTACTATTTATTGTTGAAATGTAATTTATAGCAATATTTGCTGCCCCAAAACAACCAATTCACGTCAATAAATTCTGATTCTTTCTGGCTCTCTTGGACTGAAGAAATTGTGCAATGAAGGACTCTCCAGCACCAGATGAGAGTATTTCTGCTGAACTTGTCATCGCAACAAGCCTAAACTCTTTTCATCTGAATGTATATTCTAATCACTTTTGCAGACTTCGGCCAGATAAATAATCAGATCCAATGACTCCCCTCCTCCCCATCAATAATGAGCATTTGAATTGTGCTTAGCCACACAGTTATGAGTGTAGAACAGATTCTCAACCTTTTTTCTTTCCACTCATATACCGCTTTATTCCCTATGTCGTAGGTTCTCTGTAATTACCACTTGCTTAAGGTGGTATGTGGGTGGATTGAAAACCACTTTTAATTGTACCTAATTGACTCGTTATGTGCACAGTTTCATAACTCCAAAGGAAATGGGCCAATGACAATTTTTTTCAAGCAAAATATTTCAGTAACAATTGGGTCCAGAACAGAGGTTCTCAACCTTTCCTTCCCACTCGCTTACCATCTTAAGCAACCCCTTACTAATCACAGAGCACCTATGGCATAGGAATTACTTAAAGTGCTATATGAGTGGAAAGAAAAAGGTTGAGAACCACTGATCTAGATAGAAGGGAAAGTGGGCCAAGAAATTGCAGATGGAATTTAACTCAAACCAATGCAAGCTGTTGCTCTTTGACAGGTTACACCAGGGCAGGACTTGCATGGTGAATGGTAGAACTCTGGAGAGTGTTGTAGAACAAAGAGAATTTGGGGGACAGGCCCATGATTCTGTGTTACTGGTCAAGAAGGTGATGAAGTGATTAGGGCATTGAGTATAGGAGCAGGGATGCCGTGTTATAACTATACAAGACAGTAAGACCACATTTGAGCATTGTTTGCAATTTTTGTCACCCAGCTACAGGGAAAAATATCATTAGGCTGGAAAGTTGCAAAAAAGGTTGACAAGAATGTTAAAGGAAGTGGGAGTTTGAATTATAAGGAGAGGCTGGGACTTTTTTCACTGAAGCACAGGAGGCTGAGAAGGTACATGCAAAGGTTTTTTAAAATGAGGGGCATATATATAAGATAAACAGTCTGCCTTTTCCCCTCATGTGGGGAATTTACAACTAGAGGGCATGTATTTGACATTTAAAAGAAATGTCACCCTTCACACAGAAGTGTTGTATGGACCAAGCTGCCAGAGGAAGTGGTAGAAGTGGGGACGATTGTAATTCAAAAGTCATTTAGATGGGTACAAAGATGGGAATAATTTAGAGGGATAAGGGGCAAATGCAGGCTCCCTTGGTTGGCATGAAGGGCCAGTTCCTGTACTAGAACTCTAAAGCTAATGACAACAGTAATCAGAAGGAGTTGAATGTCAAGAGTTTTCTACTGTGAGGATTCTGGAGGCTAGATCACTAGAACCTAAGGAACATCTACAAATTTTTTGAAAGATCAGGTAATGTTGAGGGCCATATAGGATTGGCGTAGAAGAGTTGAAGCCTGGCAAAGAACAGCCAAGATCATACTGAATGATAACGTCTGCTTGAGGAGCCTGGTAGTTTTCCTGCTCCTATTTACCCATTTGGTTTTGATCCATCTAATGTAAGGTCAATTGAGTCACTGTGGATTATAAATCATTCTTCAGGCATTATTACTTTTTACTGTTTTTTTCTTTTTTATTACATGTTACTGTTGCATGTTAAAATGTTCCCATTAGTAATTAGAGCAAGAGATTAATTTCTTGTAACTGATGTACCTTGTTACAGGCATATATTCGTCCACTAAGTCATCATGCAGCAGTTACCACCCAGCACCATTAGACTTCTTTCAAGCTCTCAGTCAATATCCTCGGTTGTTAATGTTGTGAAAGAACTCGTGGAAAATTCCTTGGATGCAAATGCAACAAGCATTGAAGTCAGATTAGTAAGTGTCATATTGTTATTTTCCTTGCCATCATTTGTAGTTATAAATAATAATTTCGACTTACAAAGGATCTTTAATACAACAAAACATCCTAAAGCATTTGTAGTGAGATTAGTAAAAATAGATGCTAAGCCACATAAGCTGAAGACAGGCTGGATGTCTATAAGATCAAGCATCATCTTGTAGGAGGAAAAGAGTCATTGGGAGGTTTACAGAAGTATGTTTTGAGCCCATGCTTTGGAAACCAAAGACAGTACTACAAATAGTGCAGAAATAAATTTGTGTATGAACAAATATTTTGGAAGGTTATTAAGCTGGAGAAAATGGCAACGAGAGGGAGCGTATGAGTGCGTGAATGGATTTGGAATTGATAAAGATGCTGTTCAGTTAGGATTTGACACTGATGCACTGCATTTGCTGCAACTTTGATCAGTGGCACCAGAGCTGTGGTCGGCCTCAAATTTATGTAGAATAGAACAAGAGAGACTGGCCAGAACTGTATTAAAATTATCAAGGGCAGAGGTAGATGGTCATAAGTTTGACAAACTGCCACAAGTTCTTTGAGAATGTTGGCAGCCAGTGACATAAAAGACCCCATCATCCTGGTCACAACTCTACTCACTGCTACTTTGGGGCAGAAGATACAAAAGCTGGAAGACCAGTAGTTCTAGGTTCAAGAACTTTTTTTTCCAACTGCTATCACGCTCTTGAACTCCTCCTTATTACACTAATTGTGGACTGCTCTGACACCACAAAAAAAACTGGCTGCACTATTTCACAGTCATTTTTTTAAAACATATTTATTGTCTCTTTTTAATTCATTTGGCCAGAATTAACATGTACCTAACCAAAGTTCTGGACCTGCTGCAATTAGCCTATCATCACAATCTCTCCACAGCAGATGTAATATCGCTGGATCACCTTGAAAATAGCAATTCTTCATCGACTACAGCTTGGCCTTCAATACCGTTATTCCCTCAGTGCTGATCAAGAAGCTACAAAATCTGGGCCTCTGTACCCCCGCCCCCCATGCAACTGGATCCTTGACTTTCTCATTGGAAGACCACAGTCAGTACAGCCAATCAGAATGCTCTCCACAGTACACCCATAGAAGTTTTCAATAGTTTTCAGTGCCATACTGAATTTCCTCAGATACCTCACAAAGTATAGCTGCTGGCAAGCCTTCTTTGTGATTGTATCAATGTGGAGACTCCATGACAGATCCTCGGAGACGTTGACCAGTAATTTGAAGTTCTTGATCCTCTCCAATACTGAGCCCTCAATGAGGACTGAGTCATGTCCCCTGACTTCTTCCTGAAGTCGACAATCATCTTGTTAGATTTGCTGACGTTGAGCACAAGGTTGTTGTCGTTACACCATTCAACGAGCTGATCTATATCCCTCCTCTACGCTTCCTCATTGCCGTTTGTGATTCTGCCGAAAACTGTGGTACACCTGTATTTATACAGATTCCTGAATAATCAATAATTTTATAAACCAAAGACGCTGCCTTACTTTTCGTGCACTATTATTTTAATTTTTTTTACATAATGATGTTGTAAGAATTTCATGACTTGCTCATGACAATGAGCAAAAACAAACAATCGTTTGTTTTTGGAGGGGATTGTTTTTCTTTAGATGGTAGGGTTGATGACATAATATCTGAAGGTGTAGGGGTAGTTTATAACATTAACTAATGTGGTATCAGATGTTGAGTAGTCAGTAAATTATTCGTTTCCAATATTATTTTGGATTGAAGGTGAGGTTCGTTCAATATAAGAGAAATTTGCAAGTTAAGGACTTAGGGCCAGGGAAGAATCCTGGAAGTTTGAACCGATGGCTGAAGAGAAGAATGGGATGCATCATAGGCAGTAGGCCTAGATGGTTATAATTCTACTGACAAAATGTCCATGAGCTCCTCATCCATGTTATTGGAGAGGATTAAAAAGTATACAAGGGGTTAAAGAAAATAATTACTTTTATGTTCCAGAATAATATAGGCAAAATGAGCCATGCTGTTGCATTATTTAAAAATAAAAGGAGGAATCTTCAATGTGACCTCCCCAACTGCTCCTGTGAGGGGTTAATTCTCATCACTATCCATTTTAAATTAGAAGATACTGTGAACTCACGGGGTCACCTCTTGGAACAACACTGACTTACCGCAGCTTACAAACAAATAAAGAATCCACTCACTCACTTCTTTCAGCACACCATAGAGTCGACTTTCTTTAATTATTCACAACATTGCATTCTTCAACTCCCCAAACACCACCCAGCCAAACTCCTCTAACCTTCTCATTGGCTCACTGCCACATGGGTGATCCTGACGCTCTCACTCTCTTCCTCCTGCATCTGAGATCCATCACCCGTATACTGACGCTTAACACAACCGTGCATGTGTGCTATTACTCACACATGCTGCATTGCTTATCATCATTGACTGGCCCTTCTCCCGATACAGTTAAGTGTGTGACTGCGACAGACTTCTGGAGGACGATGGAGCTCATTCCCCAGTCCTGAGGCGGAAGTAGTGAACAGTTTAAGTTCTTAGATATAAACGTCACTAGTGACTTGTCCTGGTCCACCCATAATGACGCAATGGCCAAAAAAATTGCATCTGTGCCTCTACCTTCATAGAAGCTTGAAGAAATTTGGCACATCACCAGTATCCCTTAACAATTTCCACAGGTTCATCATTGAGCGTACAGGAATTTCCCTGCCCAAGACAGCAAGAACCTGGCTCTGTCCATCATACACACCCTACTCCTCTCCATTGACTCCATCTATAATTGCTGCTGCCTTGGAAAAGCAGAAAACATACAATAGAAGTCAAAACTCTGGATACTAGAAATCCAGGCCACCTGAGAATCCAGACTTTTTGAAAACTCTCAAACTTTTTCTATTTGGTGGGCTTTTGTGGGTGTGCGTGCACACGTAAGTGCCATAGATGCACAGAGGGTGGTAACAAGCAACATGCTTGTTGACTTTATTTTTATTTAAAATTGATCATTTTGATAAATGAAGCATGCTATATTTGCTAATGAATAAACTATCAACATTTACCTGTTCATCTCTTCTTTATTCCTCCTTAAATTTGAATTTTAAAAGTATTGCAAGACAATCCAGAAAGTACAAGCACTGAATCCCTGAGCTGTGCAGATTTTAGGACTTCTCTGTATTAAAATACTCATCCCACCCCAGCCACACTTGCTTCAACTCCTTCCTATCAGGAAAAAGATTCATAAGTATGAGATCATGCACATCCAAATTCAAGGACACTTTTTTTTCTGCCATTATACCTCAAAAATAGTAAAATTATGTTGCCTCTGCTCTACCAACCGATCATTCTCTAACTCTGCACTTTTGTACTGTGCTATCTGTTAACAAAGCAGCCTCTATCACTGTATTTTCAATACATATGATAATAAACTTGGGATACAACACTTTTTGAAAGATCCTTGGATTCTGGTACTTCCTTGCCATGAAAAAACTTCGAAAAATGTGTTTGTTTTGGTTCCTTTTAGATTAGCTGCACATTAATGCTGGGTGTATTGGCCTTGGAGAGGATGCTGATGTTGAATCACTGACGCTGCTTGTGGATTTGAAAGATTTGTAGAGGTAGCATAGAAGGCATACCTCCAGGCCTTTGACATGCAACTTATAGATGCTACTTACAGAGGTGTACAAGGCTGCCTGAACATTGGGTTAAGTCTGAGCTACTTGAGTAATTTAATTCCTTTGGTAATCCAAGGCTTTGCTGGCAATGGAGAAAATGGTGAATTTGATCATCAGTATCTACCTTCATTGAAAGGTGCCTACCAAAATGTTCAAAGTGGTCACATTGTCAACCTTTATTGCAGAGGGGCTGTGTTTTACGGTAGAGGAAAGTTGGTGGTGGACCTTGGTTTTACAGATGTTAAGTGTAAGGCTCATTTTCTTGTGTGCCTCAGTGAACATGTGATGAAGGTCTGGAGCTCATCCACTGAGCTGTACGTATGCAGTTAGCTGTGTACTGCAGCTCTCAGTGAATTTGGAGTGGCTTTTGTTTCAAGAGTAGTGGCAGTATAAATTAAGCAGCTTCCTATTAACCTTGTGGTTTAGCTCTACGCCAGTGGAACCCTGTGGAGGTGAGATGCAGTACTGCAGCAAGAGAGGTCAGTAAATATTTTGGGATGAATGTGTAACCTTGCCTGGTCCCCTTTCTGGTCTGAAATTGGGTCTGTGGTGGGCCATTGGTTAAGATCATAGCTTGGGTGCTGTCGTATAGCAGAGATAGGATAGAGACAAATTTCTGAAGGTAGCTGAAAAGATGCCTCACAGTCCATCTTGACTGAAGGAGACAGTGACCTGAGAGATCAAAGTGTAGTGATGAGGCTGCTCTGTACCTTTTCCTGGAATTGATGCCCACTGTCTATTGTGCCGCTGGAAGGAAGGGATCCATATGGTCATTTGGGGAACCCCGCTATTGTTGCCACAGTCTGATTTGTCTCCTTTCTTGGATATGGTTCCCAGTGTGGTGAATGTGAGGCCCTCTGGCAGGTGGTTCTCTTCCTTGATGTGAGAGCTGAAGCTGTGGATTTATGACAAGGGATTTTGTGTCCAATCTATCCTGCAACATTCTGAATCACAGTGCATCTTGTCAACATTACAAGCACCTCCACTTTTGATCTAATGAAATGTTTGCTCATTGGATACTTTCTAACAAAGGCTCTTTGTGTCTGAAATAGGAAAACAATGGTTTTGACAAGATTGAAGTGAGAGATAATGGTGATGGAATCAAAACTGTTGATGCCCCTGTCATGGGACTGAAAAATTACACATCCAAAATTACTCATCACGAAGACCTGGAAGCTCTGGGAACGTATGGATTTCGTGGTGAAGCTTTGTCCTCTATCTGTGCTGTGTCTGAGGTAAAAGATGAATATTTACCAAACATTTTTAAGCCACCACATTCACATTGCTCGGACAGTTATTGAGTATTATTAGGTCAATAGAAATAAAATGTGAAGAAAACACCTGGATTTCTGTAAGGTGTAAGTGAAGATTCACAGGTTAACTGTAAGGAGTTGAGTAATATGAAAGAACATACACAGGCACATTGCAGCATAACCATTCCTCATGCCCATTTTGATCACATTAGAGAAACAAAGCAGTTGATCTTTGCTCTGGAAATGTTAAGAATCCGCCAATTTGAGCATGGAGCCACGGAGTCAGAGTTATACTGCAGGGAAACAGGCTATTTGGCTGACCATTTCCCAGCACGTCTTGTAGCCTTCAATGCTGAGTTGATTCAAGTGTTCATCTAGACATACCTTAACTGCTGATCTACTTCCACCACACTTTGGTAGTGAACTCCAGGTACTTGCCATTCTCATCAGATGTTCTTTAAACCTCTTTCCCCTTATCCTAAATGAGACTCTTATAGTTTTATTGACCTCTAATTGGAAAGGTAATTCGTGAATCAGGATGCTGATCATGATCCGGAATGTTCACCACAGCAATGGAACACAGCACGTGTTTGAGGATGATCACAAGTAAAAGCCCTCACCCCATTAACATGTCCAAGGAAATCCTGGTTAAACAGCGGCACGGTTACCATAGAGATTAGAGCAACCCAATTAAGATTCAAGTTATCTTTATTGTCATATAATAGTACAGAATATGCAATTTTTTGTTTGTTTATTTAATATTTCAATGTAAACTACTACAATAAAAATATATACATTCATCATTAAAATATATAGTGACATTTTTTCCCCTTTTTCCTCCCACCCCATAACATGAAGTAAAAGTAAAAGAAAAAACAAAAATAAATGAACAATAAAAGAATACAGAATATGCAATATTACATGAATTATTTTTTGCCTGCCATAAGGTAGACAAAGAATTGCTATTAGTGTCGCCTGGTATCCCTTACTGTAGGATAGAAAGAGAAGTAAAAGAGAATCCCTTCCGAATCACTGAGTGTCCATGGATTCGCCTCGAGCACTCCCACAGCTTCTGCAGCTGCACAGATCCCTGTTCAATTCTCAGAAACCCGAGCTCCAGATCCAAACCATCAACTTGATCAGGAAGACTTCACCATCTGAGGCCCATTGGGAGCCCTTCTTGCCTTCAGCGCTCTCTTGAATCTTGGCTCCAGTACCTGGTTCCCATAGGCGAAACTCCAGCAGCCCGCAGCCCGTGTGGGTCGCCTGCAGCCTGTGTAGGTCTCTCAGCTGCTGAGCCCCTCATTGGTCCACTGCCATGGTCACCATCCTGTAGGATCGGCTTCTCTGACCTTACAGCACCAACAACCCAGGTTAGAATCTGGCACTATCGAAAAGGAGTTTGTGCATTCTCCCTCTGTCTGCATGGGTTTCCTCCAGATGCTCTGGGTTTTTCCTACATTCCAAAGATGTATGGGGTTAGTAGTTTAATTGGTTACGTGGCTATAACTGAGGGCGTGAAGCAAGGCTGCGTTCTCGCACCAACCCTTTTTTCAATCTTCTTCAGCATGATACTGAAACAAGCCATGAAAGACCTCAACAATGAAGACGCTGTTTACATCCGGTACCGCACGGATGGCAGTCTCTTCAATCTGAGGCGCCTGCAAGCTCACTCCAAGACACAAGAGCAACTCGTCCGTGAACTACTCCTTGCAGACGATGCCACTTTAGTTGCCCATTCAGAGCCAGCTTTTCAGCGCTTGACGTTCTGTTTTGCGGAAACTGCCAAAATGTTTGGCCTGGAAGTCAGCCTGAAGAAAACTGAGGTCCTCCATCAGCCAACTCTCCACCATGACTACCAGTCCCCCCACATCTCCATCGGGCACACAAAACTCAAAACGGTCAACCAGTTTACCTATCTCGACTGCACGATTTCATCGGATGCAAGGATCATCAACGAGATAGACAACAGGCTTGCCAAGGCAAATAGCGCCTTTGGAAGACTAAACAAAAGAGTCTGGAAAAACAACCAACTGAAAAACCTCACAAAGATTAGCGTATACAGAGCCGTTGTCATACCCACACTCCTGTTCGGCTCCGAACCATGGGTCCTCTACCGGCATCACCTACGGCTCCTAGAACGCTTCCACCAGCGTTGTCTCCGCTTCATCCACAACATTCATTGGAGCGACTTCATCACCAACATCGAAGTACTCGAGATGGCAGAGGCCGACAGCATTGAATCCATGCTGCTGAAGATCCAACTGCGCTGGGTAGGTCACATCTCCAGAATGGAGGACCATCACCTTCCCAAGATCGTGTTATATGGCGAGCTCTCCACTGGCCACCGAGACAGAGGTGCACCAAAGAAGAGGTACAAGGACTGCCTAAAGAAATCTCTTGGTGCATGCCACATTGACCACCACCAGTGGGCTGATATCGCCTCAAACCGTGCATCTTGGCGCCTCACAGTTCGGCGGGCAGCAACCTCCTTTGAAGAAGACCGCAGAGCCCACCTCACTGACAAAAGACAAAGGAGGAAAAACCCAACACCCAACCCCAACCCACCAATTTTCTCTTGCAACCGCTGCAACTGTGTCTGCCTGTCCCTCATTGGACTTGTCAGCCACAAACGAGCCTGCAGCTGACTTGGACATTACCCCTCCATAAATCTTTGTCCGCGAAGCCAAGCCAAAGAAGAAGAAAGAAAAAAAGGATATATTTGCTGACATGAGCTTGTGGGCTGGTCGGGCCTGTTACCGTGCTGCATCTCTCAATTAAAACTAAATTTAAAAATTAAACAGCTATCTCTCTTCTCCTCCCCCCACCTCCCACCCCACCCCCCAAGATCTCCAAGCATTGGTGGAGTTTGGGCGGTGGTACTGGTCTCCTGGAGTTATGATCATTCACTCAACTTCTGTAATGGCATTGCAAAATGTACAGATGCACTGAAATCCTTTCATGGTGCAGCCACTCCAAAAATAACAATTGGAGCATTAAATTAAAAGGAGATAATGCAAAAGATGGAAAGATAAATATTCACCATTACTAGGGCTTTTCTTACTTGAGCGATGGAAGGGAGAGGTCTTAGATGGTGAAGAGTCTTAGATGACCAAATGCTTTGCAATCAAGAATGCAGTTCTCAGTGCTGTTGCCTATGTAAAATGTGACAGTCAACTTGTGTGCAGTGAGCTTCTGCAAATAGGATTCTAGTAATTAGATGATCTATAAGGGTGATAGTGTAGAGATCAGTATTGTTCAGGGGACCAAGAATAAACTATCTGCTTTTCCTAAGAGTCATAGGATCTTTTACGATCACAAGAGGGCAGAATGGTCCTTGGTTTAATATGTTGCACCCTGCCTTGGTTCTCTACTGGATTATGAATGGGATCTGACTCAGGCAAGAATCTTATCAACTGAAGGACTGCTGACACTGTAAATATAGTTCCTGATCAGCATGTGCAAGCTTCTACATGTAATTTCAGATGGTTGAAGATTTATGGAATAATCAAGGAAATCTGGCAACAATTAATGTCATATGAGAGCTCGTAGCAGTTTACAGCAGTATTTTTTTTAAATTCTGCAGTATTTGGAAATAATGAAGGATTCAGGTTCAAGATTCTTTTTATTGTCACGTAATAATACATCAAAAAGTAACATACATGATATAATTTAACTTTTTTCTGCCATAAACCTGGCATCCCTAACAGGAGAAAGAGAAGCAATAGAGTCCCTTCAGAGTCACTGAGTATCTGTGGATTTGCCTCCATTGCTCCTGTTGCTTCTGCAGGAGCATAGACTTCCATTTGAATTTTTGGCAACCTGATCTCAGATCCAAATCTCCAATAAGATCAGGAAGCCTTCAGTGGCCTAGGCCCTTCGGGAGCTCTTCTTGTCCTCGGCACTCTCGAAACCCAGCTCCGATGCTTGGTTCCCATGGTCCAGTCTCCATTAGCCTGCGGTCACCGTGAGTCCCTCAGCCACTAAGAGAGATCCTCACTGATCCACTGGCATGATCACCGTCCTGTGAGGTGTAAGTGAAGATCCACAGGCTACCGGTAAGAACTCGTCTCTGCTTCTCCTCAATGGGGAGGGTGCTATCTCCATTTCTGGTGCTCTGCACCAGTCCACAGCACCTTGGAGTCTGCAACCTCTTGTGGCTGCTGCCAAGTGCAGACACCACTATCTTAGGGACAGACCCATGGTTGCAGGGTCCTAATGCTGGCAGCTAACCCATTTGAAGCCTGTATGGAGCCGCTAGCATTAGAACCAGGCAGTTGAACCCTTCGGAGCAGCACTAGTGGATCCATGCTAGCGTCAGTGCAACCATTACTGCAGACCTGGTAGTGCTGCCATTTTAAACAAGCAGATCAGCCAAAGAAGGTAAGAGATTAAAAATGTTTAGATATTTCTGTCCATTCCCACTTCTAGTTTTCAGCCTATAAAGATGCAAACCCCAGATGGAGCACATTCCCAGAGGAACCCATGATTTTGTGGACCACATGTTTGCTCATGCTGTCAACAGCCAGCTCATGCTGGTGATGTTTGACGTTACTCCTGCATTTTATTTGGACTAAATTATTCTTCAGTGGGTTTGGACAATAAGTGTAGGTTAATTGCTTGACTGAGACCAATTGATTAAGCGCACAGCAGGTGCGTTTAATCACTTTAGTGATTAGGATGAGATTGCTGGCTGATTTAAATCAGCTGTCAATCCTTTCTTGGAGCAGGATTTCAGCGCATGATCGAAATGGTTTTTTAATGGAGCATTGAATCATGACTGTCTTCTGGTAGAGGTTTTGTTGCATCAAATGCTATTTGGATCCACTTTTCCACAGGTTATTGTCACCACCAAGACCAGTGCTGATGAAGTGAGTTTACAGTATACACTGGACGGTGCTGGGCATATCATTTCACAGAAGCCTTCTCACATGGGACAAGGTATTCTATTTACATTGAGGTTGTGAGCACGTGTGTGTCTGTTCATGCCAGGTATTCAAGGGTTGAGATTACAACAATGGATCTTCAAACTTTGTGATTAAAAATTAAAGTGAGCAGGGAATTAATTAATTAGTAATAGAGATATCCCAAACTAAATGTCTAATTTTTTAAAAATTTGAACAAGAGAAATCAAAGTTTTAATTGGAGTGTATCGATTTATGATTGGATTTCATAATTATCAATTATATTGACATTCAGGATATTTTAGAAATAGTTTGCATTTTCTAAGAACTATGACAATCTTGGAGTATTCTAAGATCCTTTAAATTATGCACATTACAATGGAAAAATTTGATAAATTTGCATTCTAAGGTACCAGAAAATGAAGATGTCCAGTTAATCTGCTGCAATGATTGATTATTCAAATAAAATCAATGTCCAGGACCTGGGAAGATCTCCCTCAATCTTATTTTTCATCCTTTTTACCTTCTAGAGAGTCCAGTCCTGTCTGACAATGCAGCACTCTCCCTCTGCTTACAAGCCTAAATAGTGTGATCATAGCTCAGGGGCATAATGACCTTCTGATCTGTTTTGCTAGTTCTGATTCAACACTAATGTAAACATGTTGGGTATTGAAAAGTGGCACAGCAATTGTGGGAAAATGATAAAAGGAATTAATAGGCTAGTTACTCCTAAACTTGAAAGTGTTCTCTATGGCCAATTTTGAAATGGATTTTGAACATTTCAATTTTGTTTTGTTGCCTTTTTCGGTTTTTGTGTGAGTCATTTGAAAAATCGTCATTTTATGACAGCTATGTTGTCACTTCCCACTTCTATCACTAGATGGAGCATCACAAAATCCAGAAGGTCCGGATGGCCATTCAAGTTTCTGTAGGATCACACATCAACCGAGGATTATTCAATTTGTTCTTAGTCCATTGGAGATCCAATAGTTCAAGAATTTTTTTTAATGTCATCATTCCTATGGTATTTCTACAGAAGATAAACATTGAAAGTTCATAAATTGCATGGTTTCTTAGCCAGAATACATTTTGGATTTTGCAGAGAAGATTTGACAATCATTTAAACATAGCCTTAAATTGTTTGATTTTCTCTATAGCTAAAGTTAAGTAACTCAGAATATTTTTCCACAGCATCTTCTTTCAATTCCTAAAGGTGAACTCCCAAAGATGGTATAAATTATGCTTTGGGTATGTTTGGAATTAACTCTGTTTTAATAATCCATTTCCTTTCACAGATTCCATTTCACAATTTCTTCTGCTTCCGTGCACTAATCTTTTTTCAAAGAACTCTTAGATGTCAAATATGACTTGTATTTTACAAATATCTGTTCTCTGTCCTCAGCTTACATATTTTAAATGAGTATTAAATTTATCCAATATTGTGGCCTATCAATGTTTTGTTCACCACTGCCGTCTCATATCATGATTTTCTTGTTTTTTTAAGCAAGGGTGCAGATAATGCAGAGGATTTCTATTAGTTCCCATGTAACTTCCCTCAGAATAAAGGTAATCAGTTTCTTATTGATTCATAAGTCACATTATCCTCATTAATAAATATACTTGCTCTCCTCAGAATTGGACAGGTTTAAGGGTCAAGTCATTTGAAATATTTGCCCTCTCCCCACTATTGTTTCTTGTTAATTTCAATTTACTGTCCCTTCCATAGGAACAACTGTGACTGCGCTTAAACTTTTTAAGAATATTCCCGTGAGAAAGCAGTTTTACTCAACTGTCAAAAAATGCAAAGATGAGCTGAAAAAAGTTCATGACCTCCTAATGGCATATGGCATAATAAAACCAGATATTAGATTTATTTTCACACACAATAAGGTAAGAAAAAAATTTATACATTTAAATTTATTGGAGCATCTCAACTTGATCATGGTATTCAGTGATTTTAATTAGTAAAATATTTGGTTCTATGGTGGAAATTTGTGAAATTCAAAATTTAATTTTTTTTCTTTTGTTTCTCCCAATTTTCTTTGAACTTGATATGCTGCACATTTTGGAAGATATTTGCTCAAATATTTCGAGGTTAAAGCATAGTCTCTGTACATAATAATTTAAGTTGGTGCATATTTTTTTTAATGGGTCCTTTCAGATTCTGGCATGGCCACAACGTCACGAGTCTTCCATTTGTGTTAACTTGCGGACTCTTGGTCTAAATTGTAACTTGTTCACAGCTTTGGGGCTAGTTTTGTTGTCTGCTCTTGTTCATTTGTAATATACTCCTCTTGTTAGCCACCTCTGATAAATTGAGTTGGACCCAAGCTTTGTTGTTACTGCGAAAACCAGATGGATTTTTGCCTTTTCCTCGTTTGTGCTAATTCTTTCCATTGTCATTTGTTTATATTGTTTGTAAAATGAGCGGAATTAAGGAATAAGGATATTGATAATGACTCCTTTGCTGGCATGTGGACCAGAATTTTTTGGTTTAAATATTGCAATCATATTGGCTGTGATTATAGAAGCTGTCTATCTATGTTATCCTGCATGAATTGGAAAAGGTCTGTTCATCTCTTGTCCTTACGATTATGCTACAAAGTATGTACTGTAATAATTCACCAGATATTCAAAGAGCCAGATTTAAAGAGCAACATTTAAGAGCTTTTGTAGTTGTGTTTAAATGTTGAGCAATGCAATATGATGTTTGCAGAGGCCACAGAGTTTCTGTTTGTTTTGTTCTTGGCTGGTTTGCCATGAAGATGGTTTGGAGAGAGTTTGGCAATCCAAAATGATTTTTTGTCGTTTGGGGTACTTGCTGGTGAGTGGAGGTTCGTAGATGTTGAGGCACAGTTTATTGTTTGACTGTGCCCTTTTTCTGTTTTTTATGGGCACATCCTCAGGTCATGGGTTCTTACTAAAAAATATTCAAGTAATGTTGTTTGCATTTTTGTTTTAACGTCCAATTAGATACCGGTAGTCCTAGACTTCTGACCTACGTGAGTTACGTCCATCCGCACACACAACCAATTTTTTTTTTTAAAAAACCTCTACGCATATGCATGTACTATATAGGGCCATGTGCACCATTGCCATTCAGTAGATGCACAAAAAAAATGGCAAATGAGGAAAAACTTATCCCTTTTTGATAGAGCTGCTAAGAGACCGAGGAAAACCATAACTTTGCAGGTAAAAATCTTGAATGAGGAGGATGTGTTTGACAAGATTGGAGAGAATATTGGTAGTTGACATTGAAGATGTGGAAGAGTTATTGGATTTTGAATCAAAGAAATTGACCAATGAGGACAACTTCGAATTAGAAGAAAAATCCATTGCAGAGGTGGAAAAGAGGAAAGAGAGAGAATGAAGAACCACAGAAGATCTTCACCAGAATGTTGAAAGATTTGCCAAGATTGATCACCAAATTGAGGGCACTTTAAGTTCTTATTATCAAATTTATGATTGGGGGGGAAAAAAATATAGTGCAAACGAAATTAAGCATGTTCTTTTAAATATCCTTCTTCAAACCCCTGCCCATTGACCCATGAAAGGTGGTGAGGAGCCACAGCCAAGTAGCAGTACAAGTGCAGTGATAGGATCAAATTCAGATGAAGAGACTTCTGATTAAAGTTGAAATGTTGACAATCTTTATTAAAACCATAGGTATTGTACAGTACAGAATTACTACAGTATTAAAAGTACTGTATATGTTGAGATTCTTTATTAATTACTTGAAGTTCATATGTTGTATATCTTTATTAAAGGTTCTGAAATACGTGTTGAGAATCATCATTTAAAGGTTCATTTGTTGAAAACATTTTTGAAAAATTGTCTCAGGACCTGGTTTGGACTTGTGACCAATTTGAGTTATGACCAATCCTCCAGTCCCAATTACGGTCATATGTCCAACTTATGTGAAGTCTCCACGCTTTCAGTCAAACTGTATCACAGATGAATTTATCCAAATTAAATGTCATGTCTTTCCATTCTTTGTGAAATTTAATTTTGGCAAGTACGTTGTTTCACTGGGTTGAACAGCTGCTTTTAGTGCTTTGATTTAGAGAATTGTACAAATTTGTTGGTGCAATTTCTTGAGTTGTGACCATTGAGGTTTCTGGTTTTCCTGGCCAGAATAAGTCGAATGCTCATGAAACCCAATCACTATGCAAGTTGTGAACAAATCTGTTGCCTTTTGCTGCTTGCTTTCAAAAAGATGTTGGATGTGGAAGAGTGTGATCTGAGTATGATGGAAACATTGCTAATGTTTTGACATCTGTAAAGGTGCTTTTTTTCTTTTTAATTTTGTTTAGACATAGAGCAAGGTAACAAGCCATTTTGACCCACATGTCCGTGCCACACAATTAACCTACAACCCCCACTATATTTTGAATGGTGTGAGGAAACCAGAGCCCCTGGGGAAAATTCGTGCAGCACGGGAAGAACATCACTCTTTACAGACAGCACAGGATTCGAATCCTGGTCCCAATCATTGACACTGTAAATGCATCGCGCAAACTGCTCTATACCAAACATTTCAGTAGGGATGAAAACCCTTCCTGGAATCACAATGCAATTAAATATAATGTGGTCAAGAAAGAATGGTTTACACCACACATGTCAAACTCTGGCCCGCGAGCCAAATGTAATTATTGGCCTGCAAGATCATATTAAATATATATTAGAGTTGGCCCGCTGGCCGCCACGCCAGTATAGCGCATGCACACTGAAGGTGAAAATGAAGACGCCGGAGGTGTGGAGGGATCTCCGAGTCCCGAATCCCGGGGATTGGAGCGCCGCACTCAGCCCGCCCGGCTCCCGGACACACAGACGCGGCTGGAGTTGGGGACCATCCTCGCTGGGTCTGCGCTTCAGCGGCGGCGCCGGACCGAACGTCTCGTTGGCGATGCCTCACTCCGTGTGCAGCGGACCCTGCCTCCCGCTCCTTTTGTTGGAGACGAGCCCGGCGCCGTGAGATCACAGTTTAATCCCTCTCCAACCATGGGAGGGGGGTGGGAGCAACGCGCTCTTCTCAGCCAATTCCTCCACCGCCCCGGACGCCGGCGTTTCAACGGGGGTTCGGGTGCCTTCGTCAGGCGACCGACCTGTTGGTCCAAGACAAGGGGAGAGCGTACAAGCTCCACACAGACAGCACCTGAACTCGGATGAACGTGGAGCTGCGACCCCACATTCCACATCAGGACTGTGTGTAAGATTGGGAGCAATGAGACGGAAGCTTATTTTGTTCCTGTGATTTAAGCCTTTCTTGGGGGGTGGGGTCCTTCTCTGACCACTTGCCTAACAATTAACCTAATCAGATGTGGAGTTACCACAATACAACAGTTCTCAACCTTTTTCTTTCCACTCGCGTCCCTGTGCCATTGCTCTGTGATTAGTAAGGGATTGCTTAAGGTGGTCTGGGTGGAAAGAAAAAGTTTGAAGACCACTGCTTTAATCATCCCTCATTGACTCGTCATGTGCACGGTTTCAGAACGCTAAAGGAAATGGGCCAATGACAATGAAAGAGTTTATCCAAAACTATTATTAAACATTTATTTTAATAAGAAAATGTTTAATATTACATATGTTGAAAGAAGAGATAACATGCAGATGTTATTGAAAATTTTCAATAAATATTTAGTTCGGCCCTCGACTTAGTCCAAGTTTTTAATTTTGGCCCTCCGTGAATTTGAGTTTGACACCCCTGGTTTACACTCTTTAGAGCAAGAATTTGATCAGCAGATACTTAAAGAGGCTTTCCTTAAGTTTGCTCAATTTTATTCATAAATCACTATCTTTAGTTTGTTGACATTCCATACAAATCATTTCATGAAGCAGTTAATTTAGTTTTGACAATTAGTTTTTAAGGAGCTCTGCTGCCAAGAGATTGTTAAAATGCCGGTATTATTTTTGTTGCCAGCAAAGCAATGTAAGAAAAGCTTAGATATTTATCTTGAATCCACCTTCCTGGTTTAGATAAGTGTATTTTAAAAACAAATGTTACAGGGGGTAATTATCTGTGCAATAAATTTATATTTATTTCTGAAAAGCACCTTGCGCAGAAGAATAACCGGTCTAGAAACAGGAATTCTCAGAGCTGTGAATGCTCCATCTACAATGTCTGGGATTGTAGTGGAGAACCCATTAGAGTGCGCTGCCCAGCACTAGGGAATGATATTGGGGGGGCGAGTCAGGACCTGTGGCTGTATACATGATTAGATTCTGTGCAAGGCCTACATCAGATAGGAAGTTGTGGATTTGTATGATGGATTTAGAAGGGCTGAGAAAATCACTAGGGTTTCCCTTTCCTCTAGTGACAACGTTCACCAGGAATATTGCTTAAATAGGCCTCAAAGAATTGAAGATCCTTTCCATCCAGCACACTTTTTTACCCTCACCAACAAGAAGGAAGTACAGGGGCATCAAAATCAGGACTGCCAGGCTGGGAAATGGCTTCTTCCCACAGGCTGTGAAATTGATGAACAGCAACCTGTAACTGAGTAAATCATACCAAAATATTTATTATAAATTATATCTTTGCGTATATATGTTATTATTTTATAGAGGTGCTCCTCAACTTGCAATGGCGTTAAATAGAAAAAAATCATAAGTTGAGAAAGAATACCGCACCTACCAATTTTTTTATTACATTTTGAATACCTTAATTCCACACTGAAAAAGACCATTACTTTCGAGACTGTGTTGCATTGTTGAGCCAGCATTGCAAGAGAGTATGCTGTACAATACTCTCGCGCGATGCTGCCTTCAGTCAGCATCACGAGAGTAGTGTACCGGATATCACAAGCACAGGAACAGATCTGAAATTGAAATTACAGATTTGATCAATCGTAACTTCGAAAAATTGTAAATCGGACTTTTGTAAGTAGGGGAGCACCTGTATTGTGTATGAATAAGTGTGTACCATGATCTGGAGAAAAGCTGTTTCATCAAGATGTATATGTACTGTTCTTATCAGTTCTGCTAGTGGTTCTATAGTTAATGAGAACAGTGAGGGAGATGGTGGACATCCCTGCCTTGTTGATCTGCTTAATTTAAATTGGTTTGATATATATAGATATATAAATATATAGATATTTAAATCCATTTACTGTCACTTGCGCCAATGGTCCCTTATATAATGCTTTAATCCAATTAATATATTTCTCTGGTAGGTTGAATTTTTGTATTACTTTGAATAAATAATTTCATTCTACTCTGTCAAAAGCTTTCTCTGTGTCTAAAGCAACCGCTACTATTGGAGTTTTGTTTCCTTGTACTGCATGGATTAAGTAAATGAATTTACAGATATTGTCCGTTGTTTGTCTTTTTTTAATAAATCCAGTTTGGTCTAGTTTTACTATTTTTGGTACACAGTCGGCCGATCTGTTTGCTAATAGTTTTGCTATTATCTTATAATCTGTGTTAAGTAGAGATATTGGTCTATACGATGCTGGTGTTACTGTAATTACTGTAATTATTGCTGTTTTGCATGAATCTGGAATGTTTTATGTTTTTTCAGTCTGGTTCATTACTTCCAGGAGAGGAGGAATTAATAAGTCTTTAAATGTTTTATAGAATTCTATTGGAAGTCCATCCTCTCCCAGTGTTTTATTGTTCGGTAGTTTTTTAATATCTCCTGTATTTCTTCTATTTCAAATGGTTTTATTAATTTATTTTGCTCTTCTTTGTAATTTTGGTAGTTCAATTTTAGTTAGAAATTCATCTATTTTGTCTTCTTTCCCTTCGTTTTCAGTTTGATATAGTTTATTCATAGAATTCCCTGAAGTTTTCGTTGTTCTCAGTTGGGTTTTCTGTAATTTGTTTGTCCTTTTTCCTTGATGCCAATACCGTTCTTTTAGTTTGTTCTGTCTTAAACTGCCACGCTAGTATTTTGTGCGTTTTTTTTTCCTCCTAGCTCATAATATTTCTGTTTTGTCTTCATTATGTTCTTCTCCACCTTGTATGTTTGTAGTGTTTCATATTTTCTTGTCTGTCAATTCTCTTTTTAGTTGTATCTTCCTTTATTACTAATTCTTTTTCTGTATTTATTTCCCTTTCCAACTGTTCTATTTCTCGATTGTAGTCCTTCTTCATCTTAGTTACATAACTTATTATCTGTCCTCTGATGAATGCTTTCATCGTGTCCCATAGTATAAATTTATTTTTCACTGATTCCATATTTATTTCAAAGTACATTTTAATTTGTCGCTCAATGAATTCTCTAAAGTCCTGTCTTTTAAGTAGCATGGAGTTTAATCTCCATCTATACATTCTTGGTGGGATGTCCTCTAGCTCTATTGCCAATAACAGGGGTGAGTGATCTGATAACAATCTAGCTTTATATTCTGTTTTCTTAACTCTTGAATGTGGGCTAATAACAGGAATAGGTCTATCCTTGAGTATGTTTTATGTCTACCCGAATAATATGAATATTCCTTTTCCTTTGGGTGTTGTTTCCTCCATATATCCAAAAGTTCCATTTCCTGCATCAATTTTAATTATAAATTTGGTTACTTTGTTCTTTCTGTTAGTCTTTTTTCCAGTTTTATCCATGTTTGAGTCCAAATTAAGGTTAAAATCCCCTCCTATTAGTATATTCCCTTGGGTATCTGCGATCTTCAAAAAGATACCTTGCATAAATTTTTGATCTTCTTCATTAGGTGCGCATACATTGAGTAAATTCCAAAATTCTGAATATATCTGACATTTTATCATTACATACCTCCCTGCTGGATCTATTATTTCCTCTTCTATTTTGATTGGTACATTTTTATTGATTAATATAGCTACTCCTCCCTCCTACCAAGTCCATTTTAAGTGAACTTTTACTGAAATACTGTAGGTGGCAGCAACACTGCAGTGCAATCTCTATTTTGAAGGAAAACTTTTACACAAACGATGGAAATTTCAAGAACAAATATTTTACAATTTATAAATTAAGAAATCACATTTCTGGCCTATACAGTGGAGCAAAAGAGAATTTTTGTGGTTATGGTTGATTTTCAATTATGCAAAACTATTTGTGTAGGATAAATGGAAAACATTGATAGAATGATAGAAATCCAAAATTAAAAATCAATTTTCTAAAAGCACCCAGGAAAGGAATTGGTAAAAGCTTATTGATCAGAAGCTTTGAGTCTGTTTCTCTCTCCACAGATTCTGCATGATATGCTGAGTATGATGAGCACTTTCTCTTGCTATTGAGTGTCATAGTCATACAGCATGGAACGTGTCCTTTGGTCCAACGTGTCCATGCCAACCATGTTGTTCTGGGCTGGACCCATTTGCCTGCATTTGGTCTATATGTTCTGTCCCTTTTCTGTCCGTATATCTAACTGCCTTTTGAATGTCGTACCCACATCTGAAGTTCTCTTTGGTAGCTCGTACCAAATGCAGACTCTCTGTTGGGGGGGGGGGGGGGGGGGGGGGGGGGAACTGCCCCTCAGGACCCTCTTGAAATTCTCACCTTGAACCTATGCCCTTTAGTTCTTGAATTGTCTACCCTGGTAAATTGACTGTGCGCATTCATTTTATCCATGACCCTCATGATTTAATAAACCTCTATAAGCTCATCCCTCAATCTCCAGCTTTCTAGGGGGATAAAGACCCAGTCTATCCAACCTCTTTCTAGATTATGTGGTTCCATTTTTTGAATATTGTCATCATTGAATAACAAAATGAAACCTGTTTCTTAGCATGCCTGCAGAGGGTCCCAAATCTCTAAGATTAAAACACCTTGGAAGTCCAGTAAGTTAACAGCTTGTCAGATATGGAGTGAAACACAAGTGAAACTCCAGCAACTGCCTACATTTTGCTCATGCCTTGATGTAGGGCTCAGGCCCGAAATGTTGATTATGTATCTTTATCTTTGCTACATAAATTGTATGTACTGTGTGACTTGCTGAGTTTCTCCATCATTGTTTTTAAAGCATGTCAAATATGTTCACCAGTGAATTTTGCTTTTCCGCAAGAAATTGGTTGGTCTTTATCCAAAGAATGTGGTAATTGCTTGCATAAACTAATGTATTTAAGGGAAAATTAGATAACCACATGAAGAGAAAGGAGTACAAGTCTGTAGTGCCAAGAGTTGAGTGTAACTTCAGAATGTTGATGCTTTTGTGGCATATATACAAAAGCTTACAACATGTGGCCAAAATGGCATATTTCAGTGTTGAAAATACTGTATAATCCAATATAATTAAAGAAAAATAACAATCTATTTTGCAAATTTTTTTAAATTTGAAATTAATGGTAGAATATATCTTGTTCATTTTTTCTTTTCTGCAGTCTTGCACAATCTTGCCTAGATTGTTTGATTAATTTGTTAGAATGCCAGAGCAGTATGCTTCCAGAAGCCAAAATCAATTTAATGTCTACTCAAGCATTCCAAGACCATATGCTGTTCTCTATTCAAGTCACATGGGGAGATCAGTAGTAAGTTACACTGTTCTGTTAGTGGTATGGAGAAAGCAAAGTGAAGACATCTTTATAGCAATGTTGCTAAAAGTAGAGTGTCTTCTCTCTCCTTATAAATTGAATGCATGTTCTAAAATGGAACATTCGAGAACCACAAGCTAGCATAGGAACAAACAATTGCCAATGCCATTCTTGCAAGCTTCATCAACATCAACCTTCTGAGATGTGTTTTTCGCATCTTTCTTGATAAGGAGCATTTTTGTCATTTTTTAAAAATTAATCAGCTGAATGAATCTAAACTTTAATGTTCATACATTGAACAAAAACAACAATCTATGATGAAATCATACATTTCTGGCTAGTTACTGGGATTAGAAATAAATCAATCCTAGTGACACTTTACAGATGTCAATTGGTAGTTAATGCTGACTGAGGAAAGTCACTAATCTTTCCCTGAAACCTTGGTAATAAGTTTAGTCCTTCTCAGGAATTTACTAAGTGTTTTGAGAACACCATATTTTCTTGTGGAATAATCTCAGGATATTAGAGGGAGAATATTCATATGATAAACTTTGAATTAGAAATCCTTATTTCATACCAAAGCTGTCATTCAGTAGCTCTAGGTAGATTTGGTTTCATGTGTTTTGATGATCGGGTTTCAAAGTTGCAAATTAATATTTGGATCATTGTCAAACTAAAACCATTAAATTCCATTGATCTTTTAACAAAATTATTCCCTTTGCTACTGTGATTTATGCCCATGTCTGGGTGCACAAACATTTTACCAATAATAGCCAGCAGTAAAGTTAGACAATTGAACCCAATGGCTTATTTCTATAACTTTAGGAGCTGTTTTCACAGTGAAACCACACTGCTTGTTTCTTTTTAATTGCTTTATTCCAGGGTTTGATAGATATGCCATGAACTATATTCCAAAACTTATTTTTTTTATTTAATTGTGGGATTGAATGTAATTTTCCATTTTCTCTGAAGATGGTTGCAACATGAACAAATACTTGTCCTCCATTTGTTGCAAACATTTTGAAAATGGAGAATGTAAAGAACAACACTGCCCTTTGTTTTGCAAAAATACATAGAAGCCCCAGTTTACACAGTAATTCTAATTCCATAGAAGCCCCAGTTTACACTGTAATTCTAATTCCATATTGAGCTAGTAACCTAACGCTAATATCCTGGATGCTAGAATGTGGTTTCATGTCATGCATGTATCAACGCTATTTGTGCTTTCCGGTTATGTTTTCCTGAATAGAGACACATTCACTGAGTACCACGTGGTCCTGGGTGGCTTGTAAATACCATAATGTATGAATGGTGTTACTCCTTTTAGTATTTTTGTCATTATGCTGTTATTTTTTATTGCTGTAGTCAATGTTGTCTAAGAATTGATTTAAAATCTGAAGAAGCCATCAGAACAATTTTACGTATTTCAGTTGTTTTTATTGTTGTGCTATTTTTATTTCCTAAATTCCAAATGACTCAGCAAATCTATCAAAAACGTGTATATCCTGCAATGAAACTAAATACTCAAGACCAGTTTAACTTTGTGTCAAATTAAGGGAATTATTTTTGATTGTCTTGCAATTTTCTATGATTATTATCATAAATGACTAACTTCTTTAATTTGCTCAGACAAGTTCCATTAAAACTCTGCTAATCTACCACATCTAAAACATTAGTGGTGCTGTGTTAGCAGATTTATTAGACTGTCAGGCATTATTCTATTAATATTCCATTTTAAGTCACATTTTTAAGAATAGAGTAGTAGAATAATAATATTTCTAGTGAATGTGTTTATAAAGGATTGTGAATAAGTAACCAGGTAAGTATAAACTGAATGGGAGAGTCAGGGCTACACATGGACCATTTGGGTGCTGGGGCCCTGGTGAGGGGAAGGTCAGTGAGGCAAGCATGACTTGGTATCCCAGATGATAAACTATCAGGGTTGCCAAATGGTCAAATGGTGTTAATTGGAGTTCTTTTCATTTGTGTAGCGAGTTAAACATATTAAAATATTTCTTGTTGATAAATAAGATTGGTGAGGAAGAGTCACTGAGGACAAGGAGAGATAGAGTGAATTTGGGAGGAAATTTCAAAGCTTGTGCCCAGACAGCTGAACCAAAGCCATCAATGGGAATGTGTGAGAGTTCAGACTTTGAGGAAATCTCAGGTGGTTGGAGAGCTGACAAAGTGAGGGAGGAAGCATCAGAAAACAATCTTGATTGAGGTGTTGCTGGATTATGAGTCCGTGTTTAGACCAATGAGCACTGAAAGCTTTGCTTATTTTGAAGCCCTTTTTCTTGTGGTTTGCGTAGAATTTCTTCTTAACCACTAGTCATCCACATCATTGCAATAAACTACCTTTTTGTATTCTTTCCTTGTACTTGTAAAATATGGTGAAATGGGTCTTTCTGATGTGCAATTTTATGAAACTGCAGATGACTTGACTGAAACAGACCTAAATTTAGTGATAGGATTTGATTCCCTGCCATTATATTTCAGGCAGTTGTATGGCAAAAAGCCAAGGTGTCAGATCACAAAATGGCCCTGTTAACAGTTCTAGGAACTGCTGTGATGGTCAGCATGGTACCTATCCAACATCGTGAGCAAGAACCTGAGGTTAGTATAAGGTTACAATGATTATACTGGGAGGTGGGGGTGGAAGAAGAGAGAAAAAAAATCAGTGCTCAGCATTTTGTTGCAATTACCTTAGTCAACAATCTTTCACTTTGTCTATTGTTTGAAAAAATGTTAATATGTTAAGTATAATTTTGCTCAGTATTTTGATTGTACAGAATTTAACTTATGGGAAGTATGAACATTTTTGAACTTTTTGAAATGTTAATCAGTACTTTGGTGGTTTCCCCTTTATTTCTAGCATAATGTTTTACATTTTTAAACATTCACAAACCTGAAATCTGGTTTCTGGAAAAGATTTTTTCCTAAACTTATCAAACTTGTGAAATAATATTGACTTTGCATTCCCTATCAGGGGAGTATTTCAGAGAGCCAGGCAGGCACTTAAAAAAAAATTTGTGAAGAGATGATTAGACAATTGTGCTCAATATATGGCTGAAATTCCAGTTGGGCAAAAATGCTTCACTGTTAAGACTGGAATCAACAAATCATTCTCTTGACATATTCCAACATGTACTTTGTTAAAATAAGTACAGTTTCCTATTAGAAAGTAAAACTAAAGGTCTAGAGAATAAGAAATTTTGTACTTTTTTTTAAAAACAAATTCAGATGATATTCTAAGAGCTGTCTATAATTTCCTGTCATTAGGCACCTACTGTTATCCAGTAAATTTAGGGGCTCCATTTCATGCTGTAATTATGATTTGCATTTCTTTATCCAATTTGTTTTAATAGCAGATTTCAGATTTATTGTCAGAATACATATGACATCACAGGCAACCCTGAGATTCTCTTTTTCTGTCGGCAAGGTAGAATTACCACTTACTGGTAGTGCAAAAAAAACTGTCCACGTGTAAACGAATGTAAACAAACTGCAATAAAGAGAGGAAAAACCATCATTAAAGTGCAAAAGTAAAAGTCCCTGATTGAGTTTATTGTTGAGGAGGAAGGGTTTATTGCTTATGGTGGAGGGGCAGTAATTCTTCCTGACCTGGTGGTGCAAGACAAGGCAATATCATTCAAATAGCTTGCTCCTGGCTTTACCAATGTCATGAGATTTGTGGAAGAGGGTCTTGTGAACTTAATGGACCATGAATGTGAACAAAATTAACACCTTTATGCTTCCTTTGAATGTTTCAAGCAAAGATTGGTGGGGAGAGGGGTTAATTGGGTTGGAAGTGGGAAGTTGGGGCAGGTGGGTGTACATTACCAAATAATATTTGTATGTGCTTTCACTGGGGGTTATCAAAGGAAATTTGTATAGATGAGGCTCCATTTCTTGCAGCCAACAAGGAAAAACTGACAAGAAATTCTTAAAGGAATAAAATCACAAAAACAATAATTACTTTCTGTAGCATTGCATTAAATTCACTACTGAGAGAAACCTGTTTACAGAAGGGTATCACCAGCAACAAGGCTAACATTATTACCCATTTCCACTTCCCCTTGGCAGTGAGCCAACCCTTGAAGCTTGACATCCTTCTGGTGCTGTTAGATGTTGAGTTGCAGGGTTTGGACCCCTCGATATTGAAAGACCAACAATCTATTTCCAAGTCAGGATAGTGTGTTAATTTGTTTAAATTGAATTTATCTATTATTTCATTATTCTTCTTGTCATTCTATGCTTATGTACTCCATTTGTATCTCCATCCATTTGTCAATCCTCCTGGTGTTTTGTACCCACAGTTTATTGTCATTAATTTGATACATTGAGCACATTTAGATACTTAACCAATTTATGCCCATGTTGAAATATGCTACTTGTCAACAAAACAGAGATCCAACAAATTCCAAAGGCATACCACATTTTTGGGCATGTAAGAATCATCTGTATACCCCTTTGTTACCATTTTGCTCTAACTATAAAAGCTTTGAGAGTGTATGTCCATTCCTTGATAAATGGACCACCATCCTTGATGTGAATGTTCAGCAGCCTGCTGATAAAGAAATAAAAAAACAGTAGCCATTTGCCTGAAGAAGGCAGCCCATGTCGATAATGGCTCCCCATCATACTGCTCAAGTTCTTGAAGCCCACCACTTCCAGGTTCAAGAACCGTTTTGATTTGCTACAGCTATTGGACTTTTGAACCTCCCTGAGGTATCCTGACCATAAATTTCTATGACACCATCAAAACACCTTTCTATTGAAACATCACTTTTTTTAAAAACACTAACTGCAACTGTGAATTTTTCTTTTTCTGATTCATGCCCCCATTATGATGCGTGGAACCTGCTCATATTTGATATTGTGTCATGGATGTTTATGATGGCTTTTCTGAAAGAAAAACATTATTCTTAACCCCCTCCCACCACAATGCCCACCAGAAATTCTGCTGTTAAGCTGGTTTCTGGAGTCCAACTGCTCTTTAGCATCTTGGAAAACAAGTTGTTAGGAATTGACAAATGTGTTCTGACTCTAACATGGAACCTTCACTAATTGCAAAAATAACTAGGGAAACATTGAAGCCTGTCATTTATGTTTTAATTTGGTAATTATTTCCAAATATATATAATGAACAATGACAAGCTGCTTATACATAGTGCGGAAGCAAATTATTTTTCAACTGCTAATGGCATTTTTTTTAAAGGGTTTTGTAAGGTAATGTGTTGGAAAAACATGTTTTTCTATTCTGAGTGATTAGATAATCATTCATTCATTTGCACTCCATTCCATTTAATACATAACTCTACATTTTTTTCATAAAGCCTGATTTCTCACCAATTGATATTGTTGGAGATATTTTCTTGTAACAAATATAATCTTAAACCATTAGACTCATTCTTATCATGAAAATGCTAATTTGCTTGATCAGATACAATTCAAAGATTGTTTCATATTCTCTTCATTGGTTTGAAATAGCATAAATACAAAACCAAGCTTCTAATAGTTTAAGTTGCAATTTCTTTCCCCCAAAATAAGTACTTACCCCTACTGGGAAACCTTTGACACTGCCCTCTAACCTGCAGTACTATCAATTTATACAATTTTTCCCCAAGGATTTTGCAACCGACCTCAACTGCTGGCATTTTTCTTGGCTTCAAAAGTGCAGAGAACAAGCTCGGTAAATTTCTTCACAGCAGTATTATAAAGGCAAGTTGAAATCCTGAGTAGAGTTCTACATGGTAGTAACACAACTCTGGAAGTAATTTAACAGCGGCACAGAATTCTGGCCCATTGGTTCACAGGTAAAAGTTAAAAATCCCACCATAGTTATGAAATAAAACTAAATAAAGTAACACTAACCATGAAATGACTGGTTTAAAACCCATCCAATTCACTAATTTGCAGGTAAAGAAAGCTCTTGTCTGTACCTGGTCTATTCATAATTCCAGACTTGCCACCTTTTTGGGCAGTATGGAAGGCAAATAAATGTTGGTGTACTTGAATAATTTTAAAAAAAGAATGGATCCGGTCATGTAGAATAACAACAAAAGTGGTTATGCCAGCTGCACTGAATTTGGAACAAAATATGCACCTCACTCAAAAACTTTAGTATTGGATGTATATAAAAGTTAACTCTTCACTATAGCATCTTTAGTAAAGATGTGTTACTTCTCAAAGTGTTGTAAAACTAGATTTAAAGGTTTGAAGTAGCTCCTGCAATGGAAACTTAAGCTCTCAGCTATTGTAGCAAAATGAGAGGATGACCTCATTTGTATCTCACTGGGTGTCATGACCAAATCCACGATGCACAGTGGCTGAGAGATTGGGATGTAGCAAGATCAGCTGCCACAGATATGAGATCATTCTTTTCCAGTTGAGCACAAAAGAGTATATCAATATGTCAAGTGACAGGAATGGGAGGTTTTGTTGGTGCAGGGTATATGGGAACAGAGGATTGTGGGTGCTTCCTGGTTGATGGCAGCTTATTTCAAAATAGAAAGGCATTATCCAAGATGAAGGAACCATTTGTAATAGCAACTTGTTGGGTGTCAGGAAAGGAACCTGAATGGTCAGAATCTCAGAGGTAACAGCTGATCTCTTTCAATGACAGAATGAACTTGGAGTGGGTATGCATGAAGATGGGAGAAAATAGAAAGAGATGTTAATATTTGCAGATGACTTTGGTCAGTAGCCCATTTAAACATTGACTTTTCACTGATGCTGATCCACAGGTACTCTTGCTTCTTATATCAAAGAAAATGTTCAGCATTTCAAATTCCTAAAAAACAACAGTAAAACCCCTGTTATCTGGAATTTGAGCAGTTGGCAGCGTCAAGCAACCAGCTAAAAGTTGTAAAAAATAAATAGGTTAAAAAAAATACAGACATTTAGAATTGGTGAACCTTGCCGTTAGTTCGTCAATCATGCAATACACAATCTTAAGCAACCAGAAAATTCACTTTTATCTGGCATCTACCAATCAGTATAGGTGCCAGGTTTTGTTTTAAACTGTAATTTGGCAAATGTTTCTACGTGTGATTTTTTTTTTTTTTACATTCCAAAATATTTGTTTGAAAAAATTGCAAAATTTGTACCTATTGCAAGTAGTGATTTCTGACTGTGCTTTAGGTTTGTATTTGATGAGTCCAGAATCTTGTACCAATTCTATAAAGTTAGCATTTCCTTTCTCTGTCCCAGTAAAAAGACATGTTTACATAGATATCCAAGTCAGTTTGTACCATGTTCGTACTTGTCCATTTCTTCCAGAATTATTCATAAATGTTAGCTATTGGTTTGCAATTTAGTAACATTTTAATTTGCTGTAAGTTGATGGAAATAGTTACAGCAAGCAGTAAAACAAAATTTAAGTGAATCATTGTTTCTGTTCCAGTTGGAAAAACAAAGTGTGTAATGGTTGCTCTCTAAAGGGAAGATGAAGAGCATAGGGGGAGGGTCATTTTGAACGGAATCTGTGCAGGCCAGAAATGACAGACCAGCTGCTATTTTTTTTTTATAAATCTTTCACGATGAATGTATCGGTCACATTGTAAACCATTGGTTCATAAAATCTAATTTATCACTTCTGACAGATGTTTTCATTCTGACCTCTGTGTTTACTCAGTAAATAGTTTTTGCCTTTACCCTTTGCCTTGCATACATTCCAGCATTCAGTCACGTGTTGGAAACATGTGGTAATTACTACTAATGTAAACAAATACTAATTTGCACAATTAGTAAAATTCAGATAATGGAAACATGGAGCAAAATAAAAGAAAATATTGGGATACTTTTGGTAAAATTTTACTTTTGGTAAAATTGTACTGCTGGTAATTCTGTGAAATGATACCTATCTGCTTGCAGATATAGTATGTGGATAATTTATTTTTTGAAAAAAATTATTAATTTTCAGTAATAAATTTGTACAGTACAATTATAGAATATGCTACAGAGAAGATAAAGAAAGCATTAAGAGAATAATCATACATATGAATTCCCAAACCACAACCATAATAATAAAGAATGGAAAAACCCTCACCCTAAACAAGGTTGAAAGTTAATATTGATGAGACAAAGTAGCTTACTCTGAAGTGGGACAACATAATGCTAAAGTTTTATATTAATAATAAACCTAGAGACTATTGTAGTAGTCCATGAACGGGCCCCCATAATCTTTGGAATCTAATGTTTGAGTCATTAATTGCTTTTTTCCAAATTTAAAAAGCAGACATTACATCCCTTAGCCATTGTGCATGATTAGGTGGGGTATTATCTTTCCACTTAATCAAAATAGCATATCTGGTCATCAACTAAGTCACGGAGAAAATGCAACATTTAATTGGAGTTGGTAAAACGTCATCTTATCCAAGAGTTCCAAATAGAGCAACTAAGGGATTTGATTCTAATTTTAAATTGAGAATCACCAATAATGTTTGAAAAACTTCTCTCCAATATTTTTCCAAACTGCTGCACATCCAGAACATATGAATTAAAGAAGCATCACCAGTTTTCCATTTATCACAATGAGGATTTATGTCTGAGTAAAAATGAGATAATTTCTCTTTAGATCTGTGGGCCCTATGTACAACTTTGAATTGCAGCAGGCAATGGCGAGCTCAAAGAGATGTAGTGCTATTGAGTTTGAAAATGGAGTCTCAAACTTCATTGGACAGCGAAAGATTCAAAACCAGCTCCAAGGCATGCGTGGATAGTTTTAATGAGGTGAATGTAATATTTGACTTTTTTTTTGCCATAAGGAATATTTTGTAAAAAAAAAATGAGAAAATGCAGCTCTTTCACCTTGCCAGGTTGCATCCCTAAGAGGGAATTAGATAATGGGTCTCTCTTGTGCATTTTTTTGGTTTGACTTCCCAAAATGAAAGATCTGAGCATTTGCTTCTAATTTACCCCTGTGATTCAGATGGCTCTTGGTGGATAATTGTTGCGAACAAGGTTCTGCTCTGAAACATTATGCTAGGAAATCAATTGATTTACTGAATTTGTGTTTTATTTATATCCATATTTACAGATTTTCCTCAGTGGTTTTCTTCCCAAACCAGGTTCTAATCCCTCCTCAGTGAGTCTCACCACCCCTGAAAGAAGTTTTATTTCTGTGAACTCCAGACCTGTCCACCACAAGAAAATATTAAAGGTAGGTGAGCAACTTTTTTTTTTAAACTGAATTTTCTTGTGTGTTCTAAATGTACTTGAAGAATATTGACTATCTTAAAATAATGTAGTTCAATAATCCTCTTTCATGTGTGCTACAGTATTAGATGTATGTAAATCAAATCTTGACATATGATTGTATTTATTTGTATCTCAACATACAAGGATCTGAAGGGCAGTTTGAATTTCATTTTTGTTGTTGTTTTACATACTCCTCGTGTTTGCATGGGTTTCCTCTGGGTGCTCAGGTTTCCTCCATTCCAGAGAAAAGACTTGGGGAGATGGTAGATTGATTGATGACATGGATGTAATTGGGTGGCACGGGTTCGTGGGCCAGAAAGGCTTGTTACCATCCAAATTAAAATAAAAACTTAGTAATTTGATAATATACATGAAAATGCAAAGAGTATTACATGTAACATTTAAGATTTTATTGGAGTTGTGACAATTCCAAGTTTGAAATTAATTGGCTGCAATTTCAATATTTACCCTGAAGACTACTTCAAATATATCTGGTTAAAATAATAACTCATTAAAGTTGGATAATAACTCAATAAAGTTATTATTTCTGCAAGAGGGACTGAATATACTATGTAGCTCCAGTAAAATTTAAGTTGTACCTTTTAAAGGTTTTTTGTGTCTTACTACTAAAAATGAGTAAAATGTCCGTGAAATACTGAGTCAAAAATACTGAGTCAAACACAGATGTGAAGATAAACCGATTGGAAAAGCTATTTATTTATTTATTTAAATCATCGTTTCTTTTGCAAAGTATTGCTTCATTTTATGCCAAAGCACTGGATACATTTCTCAATACTTATTTGTCTGTGAATAACAATTTACTATTTGATCTTTTCTATTTCAAATGGTATGTCTAAATTATTTAAAGTATGTCATTCAGGATGTGAATCCAATTAATTTTCAAACATTTCAGGATCCATGTAATTTATCCAACAGTGGATTTGAATTTTCCATTTGAGTGTAATAGTTGCTGATTTAAAATATTGCATTTTAGCTGCGCGCTACTCGAAGAAAGATGCACATGGGTGTAGTGAGGTATAGCTCTCTGATTTATTGGGGCTGAAGCCCGGCTTTTATACTATTGGAATTCCCACCAGCAGACCATCAATTGGCGTTGCTGCCCGCATAACAATAGCAGGTTTCCCAAGCGTGGGTCCCCTTCCTGCATTCCAATGCCTTCTTCCCTGTGCGCTGTCCCCTAGCTGTTGGCTGTGCAATGGAGGCCAGCGCTATGTTGGAGATGCTGGCCCCTGTGCTGCCTTAGCTGTATGATCACTGGTTTGCTTGCTGGGGCTGGTGCTGCTGAGTGGTCTGCTGGTTCCCGACTGCCACAGCATGATTTTTATTTGCTTGTTTTATTAAATTTTCAAATTCATTTTGGATAGATTAAATTTGGATGGAAACTATTTCTCCAAACTCATTTTTACAAAGATGACAATATTAGATTGTTGTTTCAACATCTAGTGCCTGTTCCAACATTTGGCACATTTTAGTGAAATATGTTGAAAGGACGTGGTTTTGAAAAGCTCTTTGTTAAATATTTAGTGTCAGTAAAGGTGAAAGTGTACTGCATCACGGTTTGGTATGTGGGCACCGATACCTCTGAGCGGAAAGTCCTACAAAAAGTAGTGGATAGAGCCTAGTAAATTAAAGGCAAAATTCTCCCCATCACCAAGAAAATCTACACTGGTGTCGGAGAGCATCAGTAATGGTGAAGGATCCACACTGTCCCAGGACATGGTCTGTTCTTGCTGTTGCAATCAGGAAAAAAAGTATGGATGCCACAAGACTCATCCTATCAGCTTTAGGAATAGTTGTTACCCTTCCACCATTAGACTCCTAAACAAAAGCCAGTCTTAAGGACTCTTTTTACTTTGCACATTACATATTACTAAATATTTATTTTTTTGTGTTGCAAAGTCGATTTTCCATTTCCTTTTGTATGAGTTTTTTTTCTGAGTACAGTTTACACTACCAATAAATCAAAATTCTGCCCATCCTGCAGGAAAAACATTGAGTTGTATATGACCCCCATGTATGTACCTGACAATAAATTGCAACTTTGAAGTTAAAGTTAGCACTTTAAAAATATTTATATATCTAGTTCAATATATATCTAGTTCATATTTTTGCTACTCTGATCCAACTTTATTATGTTGGTTATTCGGGAAAGATGAAGACAAAAAGTCTGCAGATACTGGAATAGCACACAATGCTGGAGGAACTCAGCGAGTCAGGTGTCATCTGTACAAACCAATAGATGGTCAATGTTATTAGCCAAAAACCCTTCATCAGGAGTAAGACAGTCAGCCCGAAAAGTCGACTGTCTATGGATGTTGCCTGACCCGCTGAGTTCATGCAGCACTTCGTGTGTCGCCTCCTGGAAAGATGTTTGATTTGAAATTTCTGTTTGCTTTAATTTCCAGTTAGTCCGACAGTATTACAGCACTCAGTGCCAGAAGGACTCTTCACATACTCGCTATCCAATTTTCTTCTTGAGTATCTTGGTTCCAGCCTCAGTCATAGATGTCAATTTAACACCTGACAAAACCCAAATCATGTTTCAAAATAAGGTAAGGCAAATTAAAAATGTCTCGTGTACAGTCATAAATAGTAAAAACAATTATTGAAATAGAAGATGAAAAACATTTTTTCAGCAAACAGCATACTCCTGTTCGCAATTATGACAGTCCTCGAGTTGTAATAGTTGTGCATAGGTTAAAGATTTGGATACCGTCACAATATTAGGAAACCTCAATGTATAAAACTTGTCATTGTGATGTTTTCACATGACAACTACAGGTTGGATCTGGCCCAAGTTTACCCTATAGATATGGCAAGAGCACCAGAAATTGGCATTTTTTTAAAACTTGTATATTACTGGATAATACCGAGTGACAGTAAGAGTCATTTTGCTAGTTGATCCAATGTACTTTATAAGCATGCTCTTCCTCAAGTGCCTTACCCTCTTGACCATATCACTGCAATAACCCACTGGCCTTTGTACAGTAAACAAGGTATTGGGAATAGGAGAAGAGTGGAGTGGAGAGGAACATTCTGACGGCTTCTGCTTCCACTGACTGTTGTGCCTCTGCCACACCCTTCTTTATTGGCCTGTTGGATGAGCTACTGTGCAGGCACTGCATATTAGAGATTGGTCAAACCACTGAGTTGGCCAAAAATCTTTACTCTCCTTGTACACCTTTGTTTGCTTTTACTCATTCAGCCACCAAGAGAAATGGATTAATAATTGGGATCTTCCAGGGAGGTTGCACAGATGTAAAAGATGTGCAAGTGTTTTCCAGTAATTAATGAAAGGGGATACACAAGTCTCAGAGACCCATTTCAAGGAGCACAAATTTTCTGCAGCTCAGTTTGAACCATAAGTATAACTTCTCATTGCCACCATTGTTGTTCCTCCATCCCTTGATCATCCTCCTTTAATAAAACTCCATTCAGACTTGATGAGCATCAGTGAGTGGATCTCAAAGAGGAATACATGCTCTAGAGAGAAAGAGCAAGAAACATCTTTGATTCACCAAAGTAGTATTTGAAGGACCTTTAACTTGTATCCTAGCTTCCTAGAAGTTAATCCTCTCTGCATGTATCTTGCGTCTAAGGAAGAGCA
This sequence comes from Narcine bancroftii, assembly GCF_036971445.1. NCBI lineage: Eukaryota > Metazoa > Chordata > Chondrichthyes > Torpediniformes > Narcinidae > Narcine > Narcine bancroftii. Next base: position 250,298,257 of record NC_091472.1, on the reverse strand, counting down.
GGCCTGGCCACCTTTCTGGTATTGGTGAGGAACATCAGTTTCTCTTGTTTCTGGAATATAAAACAATGCCTTTCCCCTATCTCTTGTGAGTGGAATCTTCCATCACCTGAATCAAAGGTGCATCCTATTTTAAATAGACCTTTGGCTATGCCCTGAATTATGATGATGAAGTCTTTATGAAGGACCTCTTCTTAAAAACAGCAGAGGGAAGACGAAATGAATTAGTTGGAGGAGACTTTAATTTCTGCTGGACCCAATACTAGATAAATCAGCAAGAACAATAATGAGGGTGAAAGCAGCAAAAACCACAATTTCATACATGAAAGATCTAAATCTTATCTATGTATGGAGGCAATTAAATCTCTCAGAGAGAGACTACCCTTTTTACTCAAGGATGCATGGCTCACATACAAAGATTGACTTTTTTTTAATGTCTATCCAGTTAAAAAGTGATTAAAAATGGAATATCTAGCTAGGCTTCTATCAGACAATTCTCCATTAATATTAACTATAGCAATAATGGAAAAGCAAGAGAATGTATACAGATGGTTCTCATTACTACACTGCTTCAAAAGAACAGACTTCTGTGAATTTATAAAGAGACAGATAAAAATATTTTGTGAAACAAATCTGTCTACTAATAATAGTTTTCTGATATGGGACATGCTTAAAGCATATTTAAGGGAACGAATTATATTCTATACGAAGAATCTTAAGGAGCATATGGCAGAAGTAAACAGTTTGGAGAAGGATATTAAAGAATTAGAAAAAAAATAACCAAAGAACAGGATTACAAGAAGAATAGATGACTAGAGTATAAAAAGCTAAGATATAGTACATTGCGAACTTATAGGACAGAAAAAGCTATATTAAAAACTAAACAACATACTATGAGTTGGGTGAACGGGCGCACAAAGTTTTAGCTTGGCAGATTAAAACAGGAGTCATCAAGAATGGTAAATGCTATAAAAACAGAAGCAGACACTAGTATATAACCAAAAATAAATTAATGATACTTTTTTAGACAATATAACATGAAACAATACAAATCAGAATTACCAGGAGATGAGAATGAAATGGAAGAATTTTGCTGAATTTCAAACTTCTATGGTTGGAAGAGCAAGAGAAAGGATAGAATTGGATACTCCCTTCACAAGGAAAGAAATTGAAAAGGCCCTGGGCACCCTATAGGCTAATAAATCACTGGGGGAGGATGGATTTCCACCTGAGTTTTATAGACAATTCAAAGAATTATTAATGTCCCTTTTAATGAATGTCCTGGACCAAGCTGTGGAAACACAGATACTCCTGGAGTTATTCTAAACCATGATTATTGCAATGTTACCAAAAAAGAATATGACCCACAAAAAACTTGTCAATATCCCTGTTAAATGCTGATTATAAGATACTAGTGAAAGCATTGACTAATAAGTTAGGTCAATACTTGCCAAAACTGATGCATACAGACCAAGCGGGACTTGTTAAAGGAAGGCATTCCTCAAGTAGTCTATGAAGATTATTTAATATAATACACATGGCTAAATCTGAACCAAATCCATGTATTATAGATGCAGAAAAGGCATTCGACCATTTGGAATGTCCCTTTTTATGTAAAACACTGGAAAAATTTGGTATAGGCAGAAAATTTATAAATTGGATAAAAACGTTATACCATAAGCCACAAGCTAAAATAATAATAATCAGATGTCGGCGGTGTTCCCCTTGACAGATCAAGCAGACTGATGACTCCTGTCCAGTGCTTTTTATTTTAATGATTGAACCGCTGGTGGAAATAATAAGAAGGGATCTGGATATAAAAGAATTCAAAGTTGGGCAAGAAGAACACAAAATCAGTCTATTTGACAATGATGTGCTATTGTATCTATTGGAACCAGCTAAATTTTTGCACAAATTACAAGTAACGCTTGAAAAATATGGAAGCATTTTAGGCCACAAAATAAATATGGATATAAGTGAGATAATGCCATTAACAAATTTTGAATATGAAAGATACCAAAAAGGAAGTAAATTTAAATAGAAGATGGGTGGAATAAAATATCTTAGAATAGCGACTGACAATAACTTGCAAAATCTGTACAAACTAAATTATGTTCCTTCTCTTGGGAAGATGAAAAGAGACCAACAGAAATGGAGAAACTTACCGATTACTTTGGTGGGAAGGGTGAACTGCGTCAAAATGCAAGTGATGCCAAGACTGCAATACCTTTTTCAATTGCTGCCTATTCCATTACCTAAAAACTTTTTTTAAACTACTAAACAATCATATTAGACAGATCCTATGGATTAATAAGGTACCAAGAATTGGAAAAACTGACATGGGACTATGGGCTGGGAGGACTTAGACTCCCAGATTTCAAAAATGTTACCTAGCTGCACAGGCTAGATTCCTCGCAGCCTTCTTCACTGAAGACAAACCCCCCCCAAATCTTGGGTTCAAATGGGAATGTACTCAATGGAGGAGGGAGAACCAAAGGACTTTATCTATAAATGGAAAGTCAAATCACTAAAGCAATTCTAATACATATGATTAGAACATGGCAAGAAATTGATGAATGTATAGGGCAAAAAAAGTAAGGATATCAGTAAAAGCACCATTGTGTAAAAATGTGTTACTGCATATGAACATTGGCAATAGGATATTAAATTCGTGGTATGACAAAGGTACAAGATATATTAAGGACTGTTAATGGAAGGAACTCGTGTCCTTTGAACAATTAAAACACAAGTATGGAGTGACCAATGGGACCTCCTTCTGTTTTCTCTAGCTTAGATCATTCTTAAGAGAAAGATGGGGAACAACGTTGACCCCACCTGAAATTTGAAGATGGGAGTTGGACTTGGGTGTGGTGATTTCAGAAAGATGCTGGTCAGATTGGTGTAAGGACAGCATGATATCAATTATAAATGGACAGGTTCAGTATAATTTTTTTTACACCAATTATATCTTACCCCACAAAAGTTACACAGATCAAAAGCTGAAATTTCAGATGTGGGACTGAAATAGGAACTTTTCTACATGCCACTTGGTTGTACATCAAAGTGAGGCCATTTTGGCAAGAAATCGTAGAAAATTTAACCAGGATAACAGAAGTGGCTGTCATAGGTGACCCTGACTTGTATCTTATTAGGTAATTTCATGCAAATAAGTGACAAATTGACCAAATATTAAATCTCATTTATAAAAATGTATCGTGATCACTTGGAAGTTGTAGCATAATGGACTGCAGAAATAAACAGCTGTATACCCAAGGAAAAAAATCACATATAACTTAAAGAATAAATATGACACTTTTGTAAAGGTCTGGCAGCCATACCTGGACCACATAGGGGCCCAGATACAGTAATAAAAAGGAACAAAAGTATAAAAGTAACTATGATGTATACAAAAATGTAATTTCCCCAATTGTACTCTATATACTTTAAAATGTATGTAAGGTCTGACGGTGAACGGATCTGTATGTATGGAAGGGAGGGACTGTTCTGTTTTTGTCTTTATGTTGTGAGGAAAACGTTTCATATATTGTATATTTAAAATTTTACTATGTATATTTTTTGGGGAAAAAAAACAAAAATAAAATAATCAAAAAAAGACCTTTGGCTGACTGTTGGAAATCATAGCCAGGCTGAGTGGGCTTTATCATTAGTTCACAATTTGAATGAAAATTGGTGGCTGTGATTAGATGATAAGGAATTTACTTGCTGTAAGCAATAAGTTTTGAACTCAAAACAAAAACACAATTGAAAATTTGAGCAAAAGTATGTTTGACAAGGAGATGATCATGTTAGTCGAATAAGTTAGGACCAGGAGTAAGGCACTGGTCCTCCTCAAGCCCTCAACTCTGCAAGATGATGGCTGATCCATCTATCCTAAACTTCACATATTATCTATCCCATGGTAACCTTTCACCTCTTAACAGGTGCCTCTCCAATCTCTACCTTAAAAATGTCCTGTTGCTTTAACATTTTTTTGGAGTAGTTCCAAAGATTTCCAAACCCCGATTTTGGTTGTTTTTTTTTGGGTGGGGGGGCGGGGTAGTGGGGAAGGAATTGCAACTTATTGCTGTTTTATTTCTTTAGCCAGTAACTAAGTGTAGAACAAGCTACCAGCTGAAGTGGTGAATGCGGACTTAATTTTGATATTTAAGAAAAATTTGTATTGGTACATGGATGGGAGGGGAATGGAGGACTGTGGTCTGGGTACAAGTCAATGGGACTAGATGAACCGATGGCCTGTTTCTGTGCTGTAGTTTTCTATGATTTCCCCCTACCCTCCCCCACCTTAATTCCAGGTTCTGCCAGAAGAGGACACATCTTCTCCACATCCATTCAAAATCTTCTATATTTCAATTGTCATCTGTTACTCTTCTAAAGCCTACTAGATTTAAGCCTATCCCATCCAACTGCTCCTCATAAAACCATACATTCCAGATATTGTTTCAATACATCTTCACTGAGACAGGAACTTTTCTACATGCCACGTGGTTGTGCATGAAAATGAGGCCATTTAGACAAGTAATCACAGAAAAATTAACATCCTTCCGTAAATAAGCTGCTCATTCTCCGTACTCCACTCGGTCACACCAATGGCCTATATAACTGAAGCATAATCACTTTTGTATAAATGTCCCAGCAAAAATAACACGCTATGCCTGCATAATAGGTTTTTATGAATCATAATCCAGGACACCCAGATCCTTCTGTATTTTGGAGCTGTTGATCCTTTTGGTCTAGTTTTTGGGACCAATCGAAACCTAATCTTTATCCATAAAATTAATGATGCTCTGTGCAGAATCTTACTATAATTTTTCTCTCAACAGGAAGCCATCTTGTTTGTGATTGAGAAAGTGTTGATTTCAGTTTATGGACCACTTCCTCAACCTGATGAACCATCCCCTGAATGTTCACCAGAAGCTCAACTTGCTGGCAAAGCCAAAGTTAAGAATTTTGATCCCTCACCAACAGCAGAAGCTTCTCTGGTAACTGACACTATAAATACTTGTTCTGAAAACATTATTTTTTCTAATAATACTTCTGAAGTGGCAGTGGATAAAAATGAGCATATTGATATTGATGTAGCAGAGACCAAGTCCAAAGAGAAACCCAATCCTTCTGAGAACATGCAATCAACTTTTGTACCAGAATTTGATGTGGCATTTTCATTAGATGCTGATGGTATTCTTTCAAAGGGTCAACCGGACATTAACAATAGAAGTTCTAATTATTCATCCTTTGTACCTGTGACATTAAATGAAGAGATCTCAGTTGCAAAAGATTCCAATGAATTAACTGCAGATGACTGGAGTAAGGGCATGATGAAAGATTCTTTGGAGCAGGTATTTGCACCCATAAAGCTTTTAGTACCCCAGGATAGAGCTGATCAAGAACAAGTAACTCGTGAGGAAACCGAACAGCACAATCCACCTGGTAATAACCAAAATAGGAATCTGCATATAAATTCTTGTAATGTGGTGCAGGATAAAATTGGACAGATCACATTATACGACTTGATCAGCAATCGCACTGTCAAAAGATCTCTGTCAGCTTCTGCCTTGTTCATGCAAGAAATTCGACCCAAACTGTTAACAGAAAACCCAAGAGCTAATCTGCAAGATGTTAGCATGAAACTTGAAGAGATGTGGAAAAATCTGAATGAGGATGAAAAAAAGAAGTAAGTTTCCAGATTAAACCTTTTGACCTCATAACCCAATAGTTTCCATTCTCTGTGACTCATTGAGCACAGTGAGTAAATCCCATTACTATTTGAAATATAAAGCGGAAAATTCTTTTGGCATGTTAGAGATGCCATGCAGGCTGTATTGTTAAAATATATTATGTGCCTCTTTTCCAGGCTTCTGAAATTAATTGTTTTAGTGCATGTCTTACATTTTCCGTTCACTTTTTCCCTTCAAGCAAATTTCTTTATAATGAAGTGATTATAAATTTTCCAGTACTTTTGAACACATCTTATTCTAAATTAATGACCCGTTGTCCTTTTACAAGATTGTTATTCCTAATGCTTTTCATAAAACTAGAATTTGTTGAGTGGTCATTCATTCATGAAGCAAAGTCATTAATGTTAAAGTCTTTTTTAACTAAATTGTTTCTTTTTGGGATTTCTCTGGCAAGTTGAGTTAAAGAAGAAAATATGCAGATGCTGTGATTGTAGTTTACAGAAAATGCTGGAGAAACTCAGCAAGTCGTGCAGCGTTCTTTATGTGGCAAACTTGCATCACCAACATTTTGGGTCTGAGCCCTTTATCAAGGTATGAGCAAAAAAGCAGCCAGGCACCTGAATAAAATGCCTGTGGTCCTCCCCTGCCCCTCCCCCTACCAGATAATAGGTGGATATGGGGGAGGGCTCAAGAAAAAAAAGCTTAGAAGTGATGGGGAGAGGATAGTTCTCTAAATGGGGAAGGAAAGGGGTGGAAAGCTGGAGGAAAGGAGACCGAGGGATAGGGAAGAGAGGGAGACGGGGAGTGGCCTAAGGGAAAACCAGAGAAGTCCATGTTAATGGTATCTAGTTGGAGAGTGCCCAGACAGAATTTTAGGTCTTGCTCCTTCAACTTATGGATGTCGTTGGTTTGGCAGTGCGGAATTAAAATGTTTGGCCATTGGGAGATCCTATTATTGCTACAGACAAAGCAAAGGTACTCAGCAAAACAATCTCCCAGTTTGCATCCAGTCTCACCAGATGACCCTCACAGATTCACAAGTGGTATCAGAAAAAGGCCAATCCCACTGTTTGGGGCCCCGAATTGTGGTGAGGGAGGAGGTGTGAGCACAAGGGTAGCCCTTCCTGCGGACACAGGGGAAGGTACCAAGGTGCAAATTAGTGGGAAGGGATGAGTCAACGAGGGAGTTACAGAAGGAATGGTCCCTGCAGAAGGTGGAGAGGGGAAGATGTGCCTGGTGGTGAGATCCTGATGTAAGTGACAGAAATTATGGAGTTGAGTTATATTATGAGAAATAACTTAAATGCAGAGACTGGTCAGGTGGTCGTTAATAACAAAGGGAATCCAGTCCTTGTGTCTTATGGCAGAGGGGGCCAGGGCAGATGTACGGGAGATGGAGGAGATGTGGGTAAGGGCTGAATTGGTATAGGGAAGCTATGCTTTTTGAATAAAGAGGACATCCTGGATGTTTTGGAACATCCTAAGTGGAGATGCAATTGAGATGGAGGAATTGAGAGAAAGGAATAGAATCCTTACAGGGACAGGATGTGAACAGTGTAGTCGAGGTGATTGTGGGATTTGGTGAGTTTATATTTGTAAGAGGTGGTGAGCTGCCTCCTGGATTGTTCTTTTTGTTAATTTTATGACCGACTAAAATTTATTTCATCACAAATTGCAGCAAACTCTTAAGGACATGAGAGGAAGAACTAAAGATGTTTTTTCCGCGACCCATAGTCTACTGAGGGACTAGAATTCAGTACCTGAAAGGGTGGTGGAGTCCTGTGTTTAAGTAGATAGATATGCAGTGAATTGCTGTAATTTAAAAGGCTATTAACCAAGAGATGGAAAGTGGAATTAGGATGGATAGCTCTGTCTGACAACACACTCTATGAATTTATATATTCATGGATTAAACAAAGGACATTGATAAAACATTATGAAATAATGGAAACTGAGAATCATAAAAATTGCTGAGATAGATATTGTGTTTTCTATCCCAGAGGGTCATGGGGATTCTTGATAGAAATATTTAAAGAGGAGGTAGATACATTTTTAAAAGATTGGGATATTTGAGGGCTGTGGGGATCTGTACTAAAGAAGATCTAAGATCTGGGATAGACCAGCCATGATCATAGTGGATAACAGACAGGTTTGAGGGGCTAGGTGGTATATTACTGCTCCTATTTTCTTGTGTTAAAACTCTCGAATACCCGTGTGACTCAGTGAGATAATGTGTTACTGAACCATGAATACTAAGAAGATTATTGAGTTATAGAGTTTTGAATATTAAGGAAATCTAGGAATTTGAGGTTATTACAGAAAATTAGTTGATCAGGAATCTTATTGAATTGTGAAACAGACATGAGGAGCCAATTGACGTTACTTCTGCTTTTATTTCTTGTGACTACACTGCAGTGTAGTAAGTGCATTTGTATATATGTCTAATGTGAATGGACATTAATGAATATTGAAAAGCATTATGGTTTATGAACTCCATCTAGTTGGAGTTCTGTTTCCTGCTCTCTCCCCCCCCCCCAGTAGAACCTTACAAATAGCATCCGCTATCAAGATTGAAATCTATACATTAAATTGGAAAGATTCAGTCAACTGAAATACTCTAAACATTATCTGCACAGCTAGTTAAATTATTTAACACTTTCTCCCTTTCCACTCTTTTCACTTTCCCACTGAAAACAATTGTGCATGATAAAGCTTTAAGTTTGCAGAGAGGATTGTGCATGGACCTCCGAGAATTTAGGAGAATCCGATTTCGGATAGTCAGAGTTGTACTGTAAATGAAGTTGGTTTGGGTAGAGCATCAGCATAGAAAATTAAAAGTGGGATTGGCCTTTTGCTGATTCCACTTGTTGCCATCTGTAAGGTGAAGTCCTAACATTTCATTTGAAATTCATGTATAGGATCAATTGTCCCCTGGTGTTGCACTTGTATATTATTAAAAGTGTCTAAGATGGGGGAATCTAATTTTGTTCGCTCTTTTAAAGGGAACATCTTGTGTTGGGTATGGGGGTTGCATGTTTTCACTGTAACTGGAGGTTTCAGTCAGGTCCTCTGATTTCCTGTTGCATCTGAATAATGTGGGGAGGTTGATTGCTGTAAATTATCTTGAGTGGCAGGAGAAAGGGGAATTGAAGATGATGGTGAATGAGCAAGCTGCTGGACTGCAAGAAAAATAAGATATCGGAGAAGGGACCGATTGTTCCACTGGACTTGATCCACTCATTGGTCTCTTTTCATGCTGTGTTAAAGATTGCATTGCTTTGCAGTCAACCATTACCTGTCCTCATCTGATATCCAGAGAATTCTTTCTGGTAGGAATCATCTTTTTTTTCCCCTCCCCTTCTCACTAACAGCCTTTCCAGGATCCTGTGGCTATAATACACAAATGCACAGGAGAAACTCAGTAGGTCGCACAGCATCCATATGAAGTCAAGTGTAACAGATGTTTTGACCCTGAGCTCTACGTAGTAGAAATGTTGGTTATCGTTTACTTCCTCTGGATACTGCATGGCCTGCTGAGTTTCTCCAGTACATTTGGGTATTGCACTTGACCCTAACATCTGCCAATTTCTTGTTTAATTCCCTGTGGCTAATTGTATTGTTTCGAGCAGTGTTTTACAAACTGCCCCTCTAATCACAGAGCACTTATGGCATAGGGATTGATTAAGGTGGTATGTGAGTGGAAAGAAAAAGTTTGAAAACCACTTTTAATTGTACCTAGTTGACTCGTTATGTGCACGGTTCATAACACTAAAGGAAATGGGCCAATGACAATTTTTCACAAGCAAAATATTTCAGTAACAATTCGGTCTATAGCAGTGCGTCTCATTCTTCCCACTCACACCACCTTAAGCAATCCCTTACTAATCGCAGAGCACTTGTGGCATAGGGATTGCTTACGGTGGAATTTGAGTTTTGGGGGGCAGTTTGAAAACAACTGGTCTAGAGTAATGAGGATAGTTGAGATGTATAAATAATTCCATCAGATTTGTTTGCATCTGTTCTGGTTGACATATTATCAAAAATTTTCAGGAAGAAATTCTATCCTTTCAAGTGGAACTGTTTCTTCCTGACGTTTGGAAGCATTACAAGCAAAAGCATATGAAACCCCTTTAGTACAAACACATAAATGTCGTGGTCTTAGCTATAACGCTGTCTCCATAATTTTTCTATAATACTACCCATTCTTCAATTTTTTTAAAATTCTTTCTTTGATCCTGTCTCAGTTCATCTCTTCTACTGAAACTCCTGGCTTCTGAGTTGATGGTTGCTTTCCAAATTCCCCTTGTTGCGGAGAAAGAATTTCACTACTAACGCCAGGATAAGGCTTCAGAAGAGTTTTATTGCAAGGTATCTTGGAGAGCGAACCCAGCACCCAGCCTGGGCCAGCTCTGTAATGCGCTGCGATGCAGCCCAATTTATACAGTGAAGTAAACAAGTGGGTACACAATATCAGTAATTTCACAATGTCAGCAATTTGGTCATATCATCGGAACAAGTTGCGAGACAAGCCATAAACAGTCTTCTGTTATCAGAACTTTGGAGAACTGTGGAACATTGTGTACCTGCAGACATGCCGTAGCCTTGTGGTTTCTGCCCTTGCCTGAATAATATGCAGCTGGCTTCTCATAAGTTCTAATAAACAACTTATGGATGGATTCTTAGCGCTTTGTGTTCGGATTTTCTTCCACACCCCTCTCAAAAATTGCAAATTATTTTACGTTCTACTGCCTGCATCTGAGTGTTCATGTTTTGGTGCAGCCATTTGGAGCAACACTGGTGAAAATGAGAAAAGCAGACAGGGAATTAAATCAGATTCATTTAAAAAATTATTAATTTTAGGCTCTGTGATTGGGCATTTAAAATAATGTGTCTGTTATGGTTGGCAGTATGGCTCAGCTAATAGAACTCCTGCTTCCCAGAACCAAGACCAGGTTTAATGCTGATCTCAGGCACTGGCAATGTGAAGTTTGCATTGTTTTCCTGTAATCGTATGGGTATCCACAGGGTATCTATCTTGTCCCTCTTTTACACTTCTATCTTCAATATAATAATTTCAACAAACTTGTTCTCCATTAAGCGTCTTGGCAAGATTTTTCCTCCCTCTTTATGTAAGCTGGCATCTCTTTCCAATCTAACTGGATTTTTAATTAGGTTAAAGGCACCATTAGCACAGTAAGATTTGAAACATTCAACTGAAGTGGAGGCAAGGAGTGCTAATAAAGTGAAATCTGTAGATAAGGGAGAAATCTTCTTTTCTCCTCCAACGCCCCCCCCCCAAAAAAAAATCTGCGTGAGATAAGAAAGATGCTGTCCTTGTAAGAGGCTAATAATCACAGTCCTGGGGTATTGAAGCAAGAGTTTCTTTGGCTGCCATTTGTTCTTTACAGCACATCACTTACAGCCATTTTATCAGTGACCTTCTCTCCAGCATTAAGTCTGAAGTCGGTGTGTTCACTGATTGCACAGATTCAGTTCCATTCTCGTAAGGAGTTGATCCCCCTGTGGACCAAGTACTGGAAAACATATAGGCGTGGTCTGATGTGTGGTACAATTGTTACTTCCCAATTTGATGCCAGACAATGACTATTCAACAAAAATGAGGCTAACCACTTCCCTTTAACATTCAATAGCATGCCTTTGTCAAATTATTGGGATTGCCATTGACTAGAAACAGGGAGACAAATGTTGTGGAAGCTGAAGTATGTGAGTTGTGTGATGGATTGCACAATTCCTGCTTGCCTAACACCGCCCCATCTATTGCAAGTCTGGAGTATGATGGAATACCCCACCCTGCCTGAATGAGTGCAACTCCCAGAGCAGTCAGGATCATCTGGAACAAATTAGACATAAGCATGATTGATTTGTTTTCCCAAGTGTTTAACCCCATTGCATGACTGCAGTAAGTACAAATTATCACACCTCTTTCAGCAGAAGCCCCCACACCCCAATCTTTCCCTTGCTATGGGATACTTTGCCGTATCCTTTTTCCCCAGGGAGGGGAATCTATAACTAGAGCGTATGGATTTAAAGTGAGAGGGAAAAGATTTAAAAGGGACCTGAAGGGCACCACCTTCACTCAGTGGAAGGTTGGAATATGGTACAAGCTTTCAAAGGAAGTGCTAGAATTGGGAGAAATTGTGTTGTTCAAAAGATATTTAGACAAGGGCATTTTTTAAGAAGGGTTGAGAGGGATATGGGCCAAGCACCAGGAAATAGTGCTGGCTTGGTTGGCAAGGAAGTTGGGCCAAAACCCTGATTCCATTCTGTGGAACTCTCTGACCATGTCAGGAGATGACAAGAAGCAACGTCATAGTTTAATTTCAAGAGCTGAATGGCTTTCCTCTTCCATAATGATTTGTGAATGACGTAATTTTTTTTCTAATCGTACATGGGATATTGTTAATCCTTAGTTGTATCTGGAACTTAGATGCTTACTGGTCAATTTCAGCTAGCGTTTGAGAGCGAAGCGCAGTAATCCTGTGATATTCAGGCAAGTGGGATAGAGGCACCTCAGTGGGATGTTTGTTCTGCCAAAGATATTACAAGACCATGGCAATGTCATGGGTAAGAGCAGGAGAGGAATGAGTGGGGCTCATCTTTATCAACGTTACACTGACTCTGTTGACTCAAGTAAACAACATTGGGCCTGAGAAATCGGCAGCTTCTTCCAAGACACTTGCATCATTAAAGATAGGAAATTATTCTTAGCTAGCCACAAAAATTTCATACTTTGCCCAGCAGGAGATCAAGGTTTGATAAAGTGATAATGTGCCATGAAACAGAAAATTTGCTGAATTTTACAATTTTTTAGTTTCATGTAGTTGGGTCACTTGCTGTAATTGCAGTGAGATGCTAAATAACTGTGCAGTTCCAACTTTGTATTTGTTGCCTTCTAATAACATGTAAGATAGTTGTGTCAACAGTAATTACATGTTCAAAAATATATGCATGTAAGAGAATGGCATTAAACATGGGTAATGAATACACGAGTTTTTGACATCATGTTGAAGATGTACAAGACGCTGGTGAGGTCACATTTGGAATATAGTGTGCAATTTTAGTCACCGAGATGTAGGATGGATATTATAAAGTTAAAAAGGGTGCAGAAGTTAACGATGTTGTTACCAGGATGAAGGAAACTGGGTTATTGTGAGAGGATAAACCAGGCCTGTTATCCCTAAATTGTAGGAGGTTGAGAAAGGACCTTGTTGAAGTCTATAAAATATGGAGGGACATTGATAGAGTGAATATTGACAGTCTGTTTATTAGAGAGGAAGAACTGAAGACATGACTACAAGGTGAAGGGGTGGGATTTAGAAGGGACAATGAGGGGACATTTTTTTCACTCAGGATGGTGGACATATGGAATGAGGGTGCCAAAGTGGTGGAAGCAGATACATTAGCTTCCTTTACAAAACACTTGTGTACTACATGAACGGGAGGGGATGAGGGGTGTGGGCCTATTGCAGGGAATAGTGACTAAAGTATGAAAGGCAGATTGTTTGGCACGGACAAGTTGGGCCACTTTCCATGCTGTAGGACTTACGACAATGACATTTAACTTTTCACACAAGACTCAAGTTTGTTTATTGTCATTTGATTGCAGAAGTACAACCTGATGAAACAGTGAGCTTCATTCCTCAGCACAAAATACGCAGACACACAACCAAACATAACACACATGCATACAATACGTATACAGGACAAGTATTTATATGTACAAATAAATAAATATTGTTTTGTGAATACGAGGGTCTCCATTAGTGTGAACAGTTCCTTTCGTTGTTCAGCATTCTCACTGCTCATGGGAAGAAGCTATTTGTCACCCTGGTGGTACTGGCTCTGATATGCCTGTATCTTTTCCTGATAGGAGCAGCTGAAAGATGCTGTATGCAGGGTGGAAGGGTCCTCATTGATTTTGTGCACCCTCTTCAGATGATGATCTTGGTAGATCTTGTTGATTGGGGAAGGAGACTCCAGTGATCCTCTCTGCCGCTCATGTGGTCCTGAGGATTAATCTCCAATCCATTTCTCTGCAGCCACTATACCACACTGTGATGCAGCTGGCTAAGATGCTCTCGACGGAGCTCCTGAGGAAGGTGAGCATGATGGTGGCTGGTCTTTTCAGGAAGTGCAATCTCTGTTGTGCCTTCCTGACAAGTGAGGAGATGTGTGTCCACAATAGGTTATTAGTTAAGTGTACTCCAAGGAACTTGGTGCTCTTCACTCTCTCAACTACAGAGTTCTTGATGTGTAGTGGAGGGTGGTCGTTCCTGGTCCTCCTGAACTCCATGATCATCTCCTTTGTCTTGTCCACATTGAGACTCCGATTATTACTCTCGCACTACACCACGAGATTTTCCACCTCTTCCCTTCGTGGGTCTCATCATTGTTGCTGATGAGTCCAACTATTATTGTGTCATCTGCAAACTTGATGACACTGTTGGAGCTGTGTAAAAGTATTGAGTATTTGTCAGGGGTAGATCATGCTTAACAAACCTTATAGAGTTTTTCAAGGGGGTTACAAAAAAGATTGATGAAGGGAAGGCTGTGGATGTTGTCTATTTAGACTTTAGTAAAACTTTTGTCAAAGTTCCCCACAGGAGGTTAGGAAAAAAGGTGGAGGCATGAGGTATAAATAAGGAGGTAGTGAAATGGATTCAGCAATGGTTGGATGGGAGGTGAAAGAGAGTAGTGGTAGAAAATTGTTTGTCAAATTGGAGGCCGGTGACTAGTGGAGTTCCTCAGGGATCGGTCCTGGGTCCACTATTGTTTGTTATATACATTAACGATCTGGAAGAAGGGGTGGTGAATTGGATAAGTAAGTTTGCAGATGATACAAAGATTGGTGGTATTGTGGACAATGAGAAAGATTACCATAGCTTAAAAAGAGGTATAGGAAAGCTAGAGGAGTGGGGTAAGAAATGGCTGATGGAATTTAATACGGATAAGTGTGAAGTATTGCATTTTGGAAAGGCAAATCTAAATAGGTCATATACATTGAATGGTAGACAATTGAGGAGTGCAGAGCCACAAAGGGATTTAGGAGTTATGGTAAACAGTACCCTCAAAGTTGATACTCGGGTAGATAGAGTGGGGAAGAAGGCATTTGGAATGTTGGCCTTCATAAATTGGAGTATTGAATTCAAGAGTTGGGATGTTATGATGAAATTGTACAAAGCATTGGTGAGGCCATATTTGGAATACTGTGTGCAGTTTTGGACACCAAATTATAGGAAGGATATAAACAAAATAGAGAGAGTGCAAAGAAGGTTCACGAGAATGTTGACAGGATGTCAGGGTTTGAGTTACAGAGAAAGGTTGAGCAGCCTGGGGCTTTTTTCTCTGGAGCGTAGAAGATTGAGGAGGGATTTGATGGAGGTGTTCAAGATTTTAAAAGAGACAGAGAGAGTCAACGTGGATAGGCTTTTTCAATTAAGAGTGGGGGATATTCAAACCAGAGGCCATGGTTTGAGATTGCAGGGGGAAAATTTTAAGGGGAACATGAGGGGAAATTTCTTCACGCAAAGGGTGGTTGGAATGTGGAATAAGCTTCCGGTAGAGGTGGTTGAAGCAAGGGCGTTATTTACATTTAAGGAAAGACTGGATAATTACATGGAGGGGAGAGGATTGGAGGGGTATGGACCAGGTGCTGGTCAGTGGGACTAGGAGGGTGGGGATTTGTTCCGGCATGGACTCGTAGGGCCAAACTGGCCTGTTCTGTACTGTATGTGGTTATATGGTTAAAGACTGGGTGAACTCAGTAAATACCTGGGAAACTGTAAAACAAAATCCAAGTTCCTGATAGAATTTGGGGCTGTACTCCTTGTTCATAGATTTCCTTGTATCACAAGATTGGTCAATTTTTCCTATTTTCTTGCACTTTATTTTTGAAATGTAATTTATAGGCATATTTGAACTGTGATGCTGTCGGAAAACAATGAATTTCATGACAGGTTCATTGCAATAAATTTTTATTCTGATTGTTCGTCATGAAAGGAGGCCACTTGGTACAGATTCTGTATTGGCTCTAAGATAAACCAACTCATCACACAGACAGCGAGACTGCTGAATGACTAATGAACTGCTATAACTCTGAGACTCCACTATTTTTAATAATATTTAAGTTTATTTTTACATATACTGTTCTTGTCAGAGGAATATCAAAGCCAGTACCTCCAGACTGAGAAATGGCTTCTTCCCACAAGCAGTGAAAATGCTGAACAGTCACCAGAACTCTTCACTCTAACCATCCGAGACTCTCATATTTACAAGACCATTCTATTTATTTATTCATGTGAATATTTGTCTTGCATATGTATTTGCGGCTGTATGAGTGTTTGCACTGGGAACCAGAGAACACTGTTTTGACGGATTTTACTGGTACAATTAGATGATAAATAAACTTGAACTCTCCCCACCTTCTTCCTATATCTTCCACCACCGAATCTTCTGCCACTACTAATCCTTCACCTTGTAAAGTAAAATAGGCTTTTTAATTATCTTAGTTCTTCTTTGCCCCTTAATCCTTGAACCCTCTGCTAATGGGAACAAGTTCCCTCTCTACTCTGTCCATAGCATTTATGATTTTAAATACTGCATAAGTTTGCCTCCACCAATCCAACTGGCTGAGTTCCAAGGAAAAGAATACCAACTTCTCCAGTCTGAACACCTGAAATTATTTTAATAAATCTCTTCTGAAATTTCTCCACAACCTTCGCATCTTTCTGAAGTGTGGCGCCCAAAATTCACCATTGTACTTTCTGGCTCTTTTATTCTCATATTTATATAGCCCAGCACCCTTCTTGCTTTTTAACTTTTGTCTTTGCTTCTTTAATTGAAACATGTGAATATACTCCTAGGTCCCTCTATTTTTGTAACTTTTTAGAATTGTGCCCTTTAGCTTCAATTGCCTTTTCTAAGTTTTTTTTTCCACCTAAAATGAAACATTTGTTATCTACTCCCTGTTCTGCCTTTCACAGTCTGTTCCCACCTCCATAATTTGCATTATTTGTAAATCTAGAAATTGTGCTCTGTACATCAACATCACATTCATTTTTATTTTAAAAAAACAGTGGCCTTTGGGAACCTCATTCTGATACAAAAAGAAACTGTCCTGGATAGACTTTTTAAATAAATTGATTTTCACCCTCTCAGTGCCTTTCACACTAATATTGGGAAAATGGAAATTCCCTACTTTTATAACCCTATTCCTCTTGGATCTGTATGTGATTTGTCAACATATCTGCTGCTTTATCTTTTGCCTACCTGCAAAATTATCATCCTCTTTTTGTTTCTAAGTACTCCCCACCCATATGGCCTGATTTGAAGTTTTAGCACATTCCTGACATATCCTTGGTGGCAAAACATCAGATGAAGAGTCTAATGATGTTTTTGAGAAGGTGGAGATGGGGAATATTGGAGTAGTGGGGTGGGGGGGGGGGGGGGGGGAACTACTGGAGAAGATAATATGTTCAACTATGTCAAGAACAATACAACATAAATTACCTTTATCATAGTCCCAAATTATGTCATCTATGATAGGAGAAAGAGGAAATTGGGTACTGACTTTGGAATTGATGATTGGCTTCACCCCATAGCACATACTAAAAAGAAACCTTTTTTACTACAAATAACCCTACCACCAATGTTTCTAAGAATAAGAATGCCCAGTTAAGTCATGGAGGACTATGGCCTACAGTCATAGGATAAGATTCTGCATCTGTAATTATTCCACAAAGTGAGGAGAGAGTGATCTAAATTCATAAGTAACAACCAGTTAAAAATGTGTATTCTTGAAAAGGAGAGATTGTATTTCTCATCTTAATCCAATTGATCATCTCTAGCCCTGATGCCCACAAATGACATCTGATTCTGATTCCCAGGGTGCAATACCAACTTGGATTTTCCAAGTGAAAGGTTTAAAAATACATTCCATCTTCTCCATGTCTCTGGTTCATTTTAGTATTAATTGGGGTAGCTTGCAATTCTACACTATGCATTACAAAATACTTTTTTTGATGATTTATAATGTTTACAATGTACCATGGGGAGTTCCTTTGCAAAGAAAACTGATCCATACACAGGAAAAAAATTGTTCGCTCTTTTAACGGTCATGTTCTCCTAAGTGTTGTAGTAAACTTGGATCTGCAGCTGATGTACTCTGCCAGAGTCCCAACTGTGTGCATGTTTCTGATCATTGCTAGTTTTCTATCTCCAACAAAATACGTTTACAAGAATTGTGAATGGAAAAAAGCTTGCAATACATTTGTTTTCCACAAGATGGCTTTCAACCATTTGGTTTGTGGCAGCAATTTTGCTACTGTGTGGAGTTGCATTTTATTTAAAGCATCTAAATGTGACTAATTTTGTCGACATGTGAATACTTTACAGATGTATTTGATCATTATATATGTTTATCTCTTCACCTTGATTTTTCTGAGATTTATAATCCCTGTCGCATTAGATCATGCAAATAATTTTCTGCTACCCTTCAGTTAGATGTCCATTATGCTGCTATTCCTGATGTCATGCACTGATTGTTCTTCATTCTCAGTGGGCTTCTGACCCGTGAAGTTATTTTACCATGACACAATGCTTGGTGCTTTTGAGAAACAAAAATTGGGGGAAGGGAAGTGTGAGAAGTAATCTTGTTTACAATTTACTGAACAACTGGCAATAAAATAATATTTTGTGATTTGGTTAAAAGGTGCTTACTGGAATACAAGATAAATATGTTAAGTCCTACTCCAAAGCAGACCCTTTATTAATTACATGCATTACACTTTTTAATTGAGAGTACAGGAACCATTGAGATGATGCTACTTTTCTAAGATGGAAGGAGACTTGTGTGGAGCACCAAACTGGCAATGACGTTTTAGATTGAATGTCCCAATTGTCTGCTGTAAATCCTATGTAAATTTTTGAAGTAGTGGGCAGGATTTGTCTGATACAAATGAGTTTTGCTCGATTCAATCACTTTTAAATCAAAGCAAATACTGTATTTGGCTTTTAATTTGTTTGGCTTCTCTGCTATGTTTAATCCATGCCTGTTCTATCCCCTTCACTTCTCCTTTCACTGTCACTGGCATTTATCTTTAATTCTTTTTGTTTCTTGCTGAATTTATTTGCCTTTTCATCTTTTCTCATGTTTTACTCTTGTACTACTTCCTACCTTATCCTGTCTGTAAAACTGAAGACATCAGAAGGGAGAAACATCAGAGTTCAGTCCTACAGGTCAGGGATGTATAGCTGTACCAGGAGCTTGACAAGGTGGCCAGTAGAGATAGTTAGAAGGGAAGCTTGGAATCTAAGAAACCTTGAACTTGCAGGTGCCAGAATGATGAGAGTAAGCATTCCTGTGTTCTCTTGAATTATTTTTTTCTTCTCAAACCATTGGATCAGTCTGCGTAATCAAGTAATAATGAGGACTTTCCCTGCTGCTAAAAGCAATGATGGTCAGAGTAATGAGATATGTCTAAATGATGGTCTGACTGAGCTCCAAGAGCACATCATTTAGCCTCTCATACCTGTTCTGCTGTTCAGTAGGATAATGGCACACTTTATCAGTTGTATTGTAATTGCAATCATGATGTCGAATTTGCTCCATCTATTCTCACTAGCTTTGTGATTGGCACGTGTTCTGAAAATCATCCCACAATATAAATGGAGATTTTCAGAACAATGACAGCTTCAACACTTTATAGAATCAGTAAGAAATTCTGTAGTATTTTTGGGAAAGTTTGCTGTTCAATTTGATTAAGGAAAGGAAAAGAGCTGCATATTTGCTGTTTTTGCAGTCATGTTGGAAGAAGTATTTCAGCTTTTTTTAAAAAAAAGTCTGGATCATTGCAGGACAATAAAAATGCAACTTTGCTGATATTATCCTTTGCAGATATTAAAGATTTCCAAGAATTTGGAAATCTTTGGAATGTTTGGTTTGACACTTAAATCTCTGGTTTCCTTAAAAGGCAATGGATACCTAATCTTTTCTAGTGTTGCACTGTTGATCATGCTTCTTTCCATTCTATCACGTCCATTGTACATGCTCTAGAATTTTTTTTTTAATGTTTTTATAAATAATAGTTGCATCTGCTTATTCTTCAGCAATTAACTGTTTAGTCTTGCATTTTCCCCTTGAGGCATATGCTTCTTTGTAAGAATTGATTATAAACTTTCCAGTATTTTTTATACCAACTTTTGAGTCCCAAGTTTATGCTCTCCTATTCTTCTAAGAATCAACCTCCTTGACAGGAAGTGTTATTCCTTATGCTTTTCATAATACCCAATTTTGTTGCAGGTTAATTCATGAAGCCAAGTAATTCATTTTAAAGTATCTGTGTCTTTCATGTTGAAGTCTTAAGCAAGACTTGGACTTATTGTCCATCCCTAATTGTGTTCAATACCTGGTGAGCTGTCTTCTATAGAGTGTTTTAAAAACACACAAAAATGCTGTAGGAACCCAGCTGGCTTTGCAGCACCAATAGGAGATAGATATATTGTTGATATTTTGGGCCTGAGCCCTTCTGTTTCACAGTGTTGCCTTGTTAATTTTAAACTAGAATTTTAACAAAATGTATTTCTAAATATATAGACAACATTCATTTCTATTCAAATATATTTTATGTGCTACTAATGTAGTCTCTTGGGACATGAGAAGAATTAACATTTTCTTTCTACCAACGATTTGATGAAGGATTGGAATTCAGTGGCTGAAAGAATGATAGAATCTTCCCACTTAAGTAGTTGGACATGAAGTTATTTAATTTATTAGCATTGGAGATTTGTTTATTGTCCCATGTACTGACAGTTTTTAAAAAAAATTCCTAGTTGTCCAGACATTCCAAAAGAGTCAGTGCTCTCCGGTGCCACTTTTAATTTAAAAATTCACAGATGACATCGTAAAACCAAAGTTAATCATAATAATGGTCAAACAAGAGTTCTAGCAGGCAAATCCGATTCAAGGTGACTTCCTTCCATTCCAGGAAGTAATCAACATGATGCGTTGCTGTGACCTTCAAGGCTGTGAACCAAAAACTAGAAAATGGGATTAAGGTAGATAGCTCTGTTGGCTAGCATTGACCCAGTATTCTATCGGTGATTCGAGTAAACTGAAGAATTGCAAAAATATCACGAGGAGAAAAAGAAACAAAAGAAAAAGGCTGCATTTGACTTTAAAAACTCCAAAATCCAACCACCCTTCTGGCTCATTTGGCTGCTGAACTATACGACTAAGGAGGTTCTAAATTTAATTCCCATTGTTTACAGAATATGACAACCTCTTCTGGGACCAACACAATTGGAACCTATTGACTGAGAGAAATTAGCTTAATAACTGATCAGTAGATTTTTGGTATTGAAAAGGGTATGGTATTTATAGAGGAATGTGTTGGGTAGAAAAAAAATATATCAACCACAGTCTTCCTAAATGGTGGAGTAGACACGAGGATCTACTTTTGAATGGTTTACTTCTGCTTCATATATTTATGTACTTGTTGCTAAGTTTGTGAATTGATGCTCCCATTGAAATTTGGTATCACATTAAACCAAGGCATTCATTGTCCAGCATAGTCCATTTTACTGTGTGGGAATTTATCTTTACCATACACTAATATTAGACAAGAAATTCATCCCTTGGATATTTTACCTGCTACTAACTAATCTTTTTGATTAAGAAATCAGCTGTGGCTGTTGAGAGTCCGATGAAGTGAAATAAGAGATATGATGGAGAATTCAGTCATTTAATTTTGAAGTGAATGGCATATTATTTCTTCAATTTAAATCTATTTGCTCTATTAAATGTTATCTTGCCAAGGATTTAGTGCTACTGAAGAAGTCTTGTGTCCATATCTTACGCAGTTAGCTGCTTTCTAGAAGTCTTTCAAAAAAATATATGCATCTTTGGTTTTGGCACTGTTACATAAACTAGAAAGATGAATTCACTTATTCCTGTTCTAGGCTGAATTAGCACATGTGGCAGAAAAGATGATCTGTTGACTGTTTTGTGGTCATTTGGTCACATCGAGAA
Organism: Narcine bancroftii; assembly: GCF_036971445.1. Classification (NCBI taxonomy): domain Eukaryota; kingdom Metazoa; phylum Chordata; class Chondrichthyes; order Torpediniformes; family Narcinidae; genus Narcine; species Narcine bancroftii. The sequence continues at coordinate 250,276,516 of NC_091472.1, read as the reverse complement.
GATTTTCTTACTTTGGAGATGATGAAAAGTTGTTGCATACTGGTTTTAAATTGTGAATCAGGCTTTTTGGATGATCTGGCGTACTGTTCTAATTGACTACCTTTTGTGCTCCTCTTGGTACTGCTTAACATAATTTTTTTTAAAATCTGCCCTTACACTCATTCTTTCTCATTTAAATGCCATTCTCTCCATTAAAGAATCATCTAATGTCATGTCAAATCGTACAATTTGTTTTATTTGATCTTTTAGGGAGGAAGGTAGTTAATGTGGCATTTAAGCAAAGTGATTGAGGTGTTTGGTTAATCTTAATTATTGAATCCTTCTACTACTTTATCACGGTGATTGTAATTGGAGTCTGTAGTATCTTGAGCTGCACCTCTAGTGGAGAAAAATAAATGGGGGTTGGAGTATAATTAGTAAAAGGCCTAGAGGTGACCACACCAAAGACTTGCATAATCCAAAAAGAAGCAGAGTTTTTAATTGGTAACAGTACATAACTCAGTGGTCAGGTCAAAGCTGTAACTCTGTTAAAGGATTATGTTTCTGTTGAAGAGATTTTTCCCCTCCAGCTGTACAGGTAGCAGATGGTTTCTATCTCAATAGTTATTGTTGAGGCAGTCTCTCCTCTACTTCTTGAATATGATTTATTGCTTGTCCCAGAAACCCAATTGGATTCAATAGGTTGAACAGAATAAAGTTACCATATGTGAATGAAGCAAATCATAATTAGTTACAACTGTTGAATAAACTGTCTATATTTTTTTAATTGACACTGAATGTTCAAATAAAAAGTGATCATCTCTTCATACTTCACAGGAAACAGTAAAATGTACTTCACAATAAAAGATACTTCCTTAATAGAAGATATAATGTCTTACAATTGCATTGGCCATGTAATGGTGTTGTAATTTTATTTTTAAAGTTACAATATAGATGCTAAATTTTATGTCAGGTTAATGAACTCCAGCTGTAAGCATCATTAGCCAGTTTTTTTGCTTTTTCTTGGCAAGTGCTCACTTCAGATTCAGTCTATTGATTGGATGAATGTTGATACTTAGATTTAAATGAATTCTGCTGTTTTTCTACTACTAAGTTCATCATTGTTACAAATAGTTGCTAATAGGCAGTTTTTTAATTATAATCACAAATACTTTACTCAAATAGAAAACTGGAAAAAAAATGCCCATTCCAGTTTCATCTATAAATAAGATATGAAGAGTAATTCAGAAATTCCTTGGCTGCAATCAATCTTCATCATATTTTTATTCTGTTATCTTAGCTCTGAAAATTATACGTGAGATGTACTTTGCATTGAGATTTGACTTGGAGATTTCAGATTTATTGTCAGAGTACAAAGATGACATCACATACAGCCCTAAGATTCTTTCTACTGCGGGCATGGCAGAATTACCACATTTTGGTAGTACAAAAAAAATCAATAAAAAATGCAGTCGTTAAATGAGTCTCTGATTGAGTTTGTTGACGAGGAGTCTGACGGTGGAGCGGGAGCAGCTGCTCCTCAATCTGGTGGTGCGAGCCTTGTGGCACCTACACCTCTATCCTCATAGTTAGCGAGAACAGAGTGTGGGCTTCTGGAAATGAGGAAATCAAAGATCCAATTACACAGTGGGGTGCTGAGTCCCAGATCTTGGAGTTTGCTGATCAAATTTTGGGGGATGAGGATGTTAAATGCCAAATTAGTCGATATGCATCTTTGCTGTCCAGGTTTTCCAGGGGTTTGTGTAGAGCCACTAAGATGCCATCCATGTAGATCGGTGGTACGATAGGTGAAATGGAACTGATCCACGTTGCCACTCAGACAGGAGCTGATGTGCTTCAACACCAACCTTTCAAAACACTTCTTCACTGTTGATGTGAGTGCTACTGGTTGATAGTCATTTAGGCAGATTACCACACTCTTCTTGGCACTGGTACAATTGAGGCTTGTTTGAAACAGGTGGGTACCACACCCTGACTGAAGGAGATGTTGAAGATATCTATGAATATGTTGAAAGTTGGTCAGCACAGATTTTAATACTTGGTCAAGTACTCTATCTGGACTGGATGCTTTCCTCAGATTAGCGTTACTGAAGACAGCCTGCGTGTCATCCCCAGATACGGAGAGGAAAGGATCATCAGGGCACATGGGGGAAGCATGGTGGTGGTTCATTCTTGTTCTTGTGGTCAAATCGGGCATAGAAGGCATTGAGTTCATCTGGGAGTGAAGCTTTGCTGTCTCCTACAGCACTGGATTTGGTTTTGTAGCAGGTTACGTCATTTTAGGCCCTGCCTCAGCTGTTGGGTATCCTTCATGGTTTCCATTTTTGTCCAGAAACTCCATTTCACCTGGGAGATGGCTTTCTGTAGGTCATAACTGCACCATTTGTGGTGATCTGGATCTGGACTTGCATGCCAGCATCTCTGCTTTTTAATTATACTTTAAAGCATTTTGGGATTTTTTTGTAAATGGACTTTTTATAAAATTGCATTGATGCAAGCTATTTTTCATTTCTCTGTAGAGTCCCACTTTATGTATTTTCTAAATAAGGTTCTTCCAATAACACAAATTGGAGGCAAAGATGTACTTGTATTGAAGTGATATTAATGGTTCTGAGAGTCAAAATTATATATTTTTAAATGGGTTAACATGTTGAAAAGCCAGGTGTAAAAGTATTTTTATCCTTCTAGTAATATATAGATGTAATGTTGAAACATGCATTCTTACCAATAAATCTGAAAATATACATCCTGAATAATTTTAAATTTATTTCCCTTTACTTTTCAGTTTGTTAAAATGCTTGCATGATTCTAATTTTTTTTTTTAAAAACAAAACAAGATTTTTGGAGTGTTTTAGTGGCTTCAACCATCTTCAGTTAACACATCCCAATACTAAATGAGTCTTTTACACAAATATCCTTTGGATGATTATCATTGTTGCTACTTTCAGAAAGAACAAACATGACATAAAATGCTACATCTGGCACTTGTTTAATGTCAATACTAATTTGGTATGACATCAGAAACCCTGGCAAATTTCTACAGAGATGTGGTGGAAAGTGTGCTGACCAGCTGCATCATGCATGGTCTGGTATGGAAACACCAATACCCCTGAGTATAAAGCTCTCCAAAAGGTAGTAGACACAGCCCAGGTCATCACGGGCAAACCATCCACACTACTGAGTAGTACTGCTATAGGGAGTGCTGCTGTTGGAGAGCAGCAACAATCAAAGATCCTCACCACCCAGCGCACGATCTATTCTCACTGCTGCCATCAGGAAAGAAGTATAGGTGCCATAAGACTCACACCATCAGATTTGGGAACAGCTGCTACCCCCTCCACTATCAGACTCCTCAAACAGAGACTCATTTGAGGACTTTAATGATTTTCTCTCTATTGCACAGTTTATTTACATTTGTTATCTGTTTTGTTCTTTGTTACATGTTTTACACTGTGTACAGTTTATTTTTTGCACACCCGCAGGAAAAAGGAATCCCAGGATTGAATGTTATGTCATGTTTGTACTCTGATAAAATTTCTGAATTTGAAAGTGGCTTTTATTGTCTTCCTTTCTGATTGAGGTTTTAATTTTCTCATTGAATAAATATATTACATTGTAATAAAATATTTTAGCACTTAGTAATTCCACAATCGCAGTATTCTACCAATTAATATGGAAACTTCTGCTCATTTTCATCTGAGTCTTCTGCAGAGCGTTAATAAATTTAAAAGAAAAAGATAATGTTTGAAATCAAATTTCACTTTTGAGTTGATAGCTGTTTGTAGATGGCTGAATTCAATTCTGAGTTTTCATTGGACTGTAGATTGAATTTCTACCAGAATGGCTGGACCTTCCTACATGTATTTAGTTTTCCTGATCAAGTGGCTTGACATGGGTGAAGAGAGATCTGTGTAACCAAGAATCTAGGTGGCATCCTTATTTTCATCTCTTGGGACTCTTCAGTATAAAAATTGGAAAGTCAGTTGCACCTGTATAAAAAAAAATTTGGTGAGCCACATTTCGAGTAGTGTGTGCAGTTCTGGTTACCACTCAATGAAGACTTTAGATAGGGTGCAGAAGAGTTTACCAGAAAGTTGCCTGGATCGCCATGTATTTTCTTACAGAAGAGGTTGGACAAACTTGGATTTTTTTCTATTGAGCATTGGAGGCTGAGGAGCAACCAGATATTTCATAAAGTTATGAGAGGCATGGATAGGACATGAGGTTTTTTTGCAGAGCGGAAATATCAAATACAAGATGACATTGTTTTAAGGGGAAAGGGAAAGTTGAGAGGGGTGTTGCAAGTCTTTTGTTTTGCACAGGGAGTGGTAGGTGCTTGGAACACATTGCCAGCAGAGGTGTTAAAAGCAGATTTGAAGCATCCAGACAAATATAACAACAGGTAAGGAATAGGGGAATTATTGACCACGTGGGGCAGGTGAGACTAGTTTAATTTGGCATCAAGCTGCAGACGTGGTGGGCTAAAACACCTGTTCCTGTGATGTTCTGCTTTATTTCGCGAATAGAGTTGTGACAACGCCACTTTCTTCATTTTGTGTGCAGTGTTATGTTGATTTGCAAAGTTGTGTTGCAATGGTCTCGGCTTTTTTTTTTGTAAAACTTCAAGAGATATCAAAATCTGTTTATAAGCAGTATTTCTGAATATACAAAAATGTACATCCTAACAAACCTGATTTAGTTCTGCATGTTTTTCAATTTAAGTTTGAACAAATTTTTTTTAGGTATGAAAACAAAGCTGCCAAAGATAAAGACAGATACAATTTACAGCTGAAGAAAGCCATAGAAGAAAATACTCATCACAAAGTAGAAAAACAGACAAAATTGGCCCAAGCATTGCAGGTCGCTAAGAAACACAAACAAAATGCGCCACTTTCAAACCAACACATATTGGACAAACTTTTCCAGTCACAAATCCAGAACAAAACCAGCTTGGAACTTCCTTGTAAGGCAATAGATGTTCCATTTTCTTTAAGTGTTTTAAAAAAACAACTTGAGCAACTTTCCAAAAGCCACGGGACGGGTGGTGAAAGACTTCGTCTCATTAATTGCTTGACTTCATACAATGGATGTGTCGTCGCCTCTGAACAGAGGCTGATGTTGCTAAATCCTTTCCGAGTGGAAGAAACTCTTCTGTTTCGAAGACTGATGGAGCATCACATCTTTGAAACAGAAATCCTTGATTCACCAATACCTCTAACAAACAGGTAAAATAAATATATTAGCATTTTGAATCTTAGATTTACATTATTGTTTTATTTATAATTTTGTTCCATTGCCTTGAAAATAACATTAAATATTTAATTTTATAAATCCAGTGTGCTGCCATGTATGTCCATCAGGTCAAATGCTAAATGCATTCTCCTGACAACTATTTTCCCTGTATGGATTAAAGCCAGTAATATGTATCTTTGGTATTTGATTGCTGCAAATAATTAGCACAGAATTATAGCTGTAGTTTAAAGAATTATTATTCTCTCTCTCTCTCGAAACAGATCTGTTAATGAGTTAAGCAATAATGATTGCTTTAAGTATATTAACTACTAGGCATTAGGAAGTGTAATGGCACGTGAACTATTGTATGTTATCTGTAATCTACTATTCATCATTGCCAAGGCTAACCTGTTGTCTAATTTGTTTCAGCCAGCTTGGTGGACCCCAGTATATAGATTGCCTCTATAATATGCAAAAAGAAAACACTGCAATGAATGGGATAACTTGTTTTACAGATCCAAGACTTGTCTCTAATGGGTTCAAGATACAGCTAATCACAGGTATGTTGTAAGTTGACTGTTATCTTCCTGAAATTGTAGCTCCTACTAATAAATCAAGCACATTTTTACAGAAACATGAAATTAAGGAGACTTCCACTTTTATTTCTACACCCAAAAATTCATTGTGTTACAATGTACAGTTTTATTATGTGATGAGAATTTTAAGGACAGTGTACCTATTTCTAAATCTACAATTGCAGTTTTTTCCACACGTCTGTTTCAAAGCTTGGCTGTTGTTCAACCAAATGAAAAGTATAAATTCTTAAACTCTCCAGAGGGAGCTCTGCTATTTTCCTGGAGAGGCAACTTATAAGCAATAGCATGGTTTTGTTATATGAATGCCATAAGCTGACTGGTCAGATTTTAGTTAACCAGTTCACTAAGTACAAACAACTTGGAGCATGTCTGGAGATGCTTGAAAATTAAATTTAAACTTTTCAGATCCATTAATGCTGAGCCAAAGTTCCATATGCAGTTCCTCTAAATGATGGTGAGGGTGGGATTCTTTATCAGTTATTTTTCACTATATAACACTCCCCCCCCCCCCCCCCCCCCAAGTCCTTTGTGTATTTTCTAACAGCTGGTGAAACTGGAAGGTTACTTTAGCCTATTATACTATATTTAATCCATATGGTCAAAAATGAGCTTTGAGGTGTAAAGGCACCCGCTGTCATGACCTTCTTGCTGCTAAATGCAGTTTTTGGGTCACCAGCAATGTATACTTTACATAATCATCCATAAAACATACAAAATGTGTCAGAGATAAGGCGTTCCACCCAATAATAGCAATAAATTATTCTGACAGATTTGCTGTGTCAGTAACTGGTCAGTGCAAGAAAGAGCATGAGGTTTTTTGCAGGCACACCTTCCTCACATGGAAAAAATTTTAGGGGTCTAACCTTTGCAGCAGATTTCTAGTGACAGCATATCAAAGCAATGCTGTGCACCTGGGAGGAAAAAGTTGAATTTTGGCCTTTGGCACAGGAACAAACATTTCCATTGACAGAACTGCATTGCATTAATCTCCCATTAACAAATGTTGAATGCTGAAAGATTCCGTTTTCCTAACATATAATCCACACACCATGTTTAAGATTTTTGTAAAAGATGTGTAGAAATTTTTAGTTCCGTAGAGATTCCAAAGTTGATATTCTAAACAAGATCTGGTATGCAATGGGCATTTAAAACCACTTAGATTATTTTAATTTACATTGCCACTTAGCTGCAGAAATGCTCTTAATTTTGAAGTCAATCAATTCCAGGTCAAGGTGAGGACAGAAAAGGCACTCAGTGTGCCTCCTGATGCATTGACAAGGAATGTTGCCTACTCTATCCATTGGCAATGTCTTCAGAGTGGACTGCACCATTTCTCTTTTTACAAGGGGGTCATGAGTGAAAAGGAAAAGAGAGAGGGGGGAGTGATATTACCAATTATTAACATGACTTTTATGTTTTTAAGTTTAATTGAAAAAGTCTGTCTATTATATCCAAGTTATATTGTAATTTTTGATGTTGAAAAATAGAACTTTTTGAGCTATTTTATTCTGAAACTCTAAAGCCCAACAGGAGTCTCACTATATTATAAAAATTAGATAATTTAAAAAAAAACTTTTGACTGAATTACAAACCTTGCAAATGGAAGTAAATTCTCAGTGGATAGAATGAGAGAACATTTCCACTTGAAACTCTTTACACAGAATAGTTATTTCCAAGAAAGGTCACCAAGTGAAGATTTATTTTCCTCTTGCTGAGAGGATGGTTTTTCAGTGTCCCTGTCAGGACGATCTTCTAACATGTATGGTGCAATTCAGCAAATACGTCACTCACACATTCCACTGGGGCTTGCTCCTTGTCCAGGGTGATGCAGGCACTGACCCTGGATGAAATTTGTTATTAAACATATTTGACAACTGATTCCTTTACTTGGGAAAAGACACTGCCTTGTTTAAATCTGCTTAGTATGGCCATCCCTGAGAGGTTGCCAAATGTCACTCAGGCCATGTGGGAATTGTTAACACAAGGAGCAAGTCAGAGCCTGAGGCAACTTTTGATAAACCTTGCAAAGGTTTGCAGCTGTAGTTAACTTCAGTTGAAATACCTATAGCACTTTAATTTCAAAACAAAATCATTTATTCTTGTCACTTCATTGTTGTAGAGAAGGAAAGTTTAAGTCTGCCACTGTATTTAACTTTTTAAGTCACTAAATCAACATGCATTAGCTCCATGTTTTAAAAAAAAAACATATTTGCACTACACACAATTAAAGATTAAAATCCGTCAAATCTAGAGCTGTTTCTTTTTTTTGTGATTAGGTGGTTCAATGGGAGAGCATCTTTTGGAAATCCAAGAAATGGCGAGGTGTTTACCTTTCTATGGTATATCTGATTTACAAGAAATTCTGAATGCAATTTTAAACAAAAATGCTCAGCATGTGCACCAATGCAGACCTTTAAAGGTTGTAAATTATTTGGAGGTAAGACGCTTTTGGAAAATACCCCCAAAAGTAATACATCAATTTAGCAGGTGGTTCTAGTGGAAATCAAAAGATTTTTATAATGAAAACCTGATGATCTTAGAAATGGATAAAAGTGCTGTTAAGGCAGTTTTGTTATTTCATCTTCAGATGGTAAAATTAGACATTTGGAGATTTATAACATTTACAAATATTGTGTTTATCTTGTTCATACCAAGTATTCTATGTATGTTGTTCTCTATCCAAGATTAGGAGAAGGGGCATTGATATGCTCCTTACAAAAGTGCTATGTAACTTGACAGCATGGGAACGCTCATAAGCAATGGAATGTCTTCCTCAGTCTATTTTTGCTGCCTCCTTTAGGGGAAACTCATTCCTTGTACCCTGCTGTTGAAAGCTCCAATGACATTGAGCAATATAGGGTATTGTGGACACAAGACAGACTACAATATTATGGTTCAGCATGTTGGTGATTTTGCCTGCTTTAAAAATATATATGGTTACGAGTTTCCAGTACAGAATAGGCATCTTAAACAATACTTTGCCCTTCTGTAAGCTTCTTAACAGTTGGTTTCAAGGAATTGCATCTGAAATGGCTTGAAATTAAGATATCATAGCACAGATGCACAAATACAGGAAGGATATAGCAAAGGTGGGAACTTCTTGGTGTATGAAAGACTAGTAGACTCTGAAGGCCTAATAGCAAATAGACACATGAGCAGTTGGGGCACTATAATCTACAGGGTCTGAACAAAGATGAGGAAAGTGAAAATAGCTCAGCAACTGAATGACCACACAGGTAGCAGGCAGTTAGTTAGTTGCTTGCGGTTAATAGACTCACAGAACCGGGATAGTGTATGCTGAGGGCAAGAAGGGTTCCTAATCATGTTAAAGCTTTGGATCTGGAGCTTGGATTGCAACAGAGAGAACAGGAGTCTGTGAAGTTGCAGAGGCTTCAGGCAATTCCACAGGCACTCAGTGTCCCTGGAGTGACTCTTTTGCTACTCTTTGTTGCTTACTGTAAGGGGCTCTGGGCAATATTAGTGGCTACTCTTTGTCTGCCTTACTGACAGCAGAAGGAAATTTTGTGTAATTTTACATTTTTCGTACTATTACATGACAAAGGAATCTTGAATAGCTTAACTAGAGCACTATTTTTGGCCCGATGGAGATTTAAAATTTAATTTAAATTTAGACATAGAGTACAATAACAGGCCATTTGGGCCCATGATCCTGTGCCACCCAATTTACACTTCCCTGTGCATTTCAAATGATGGGGGGAAAAAACCGGAGTCTCCGGGGAAAACGTACAAGCTCCTTACAGACAGCGCAATATCAAAGCCCAGTCTCGACCATTGGCACTAACTGCTATGTCAACTATTGCCAAGATGTTAGGCTTAATGACCACTATTCCCATGAGTTTACAACAGAATAGACCATTGAGCCCATCAAGGTGAGCACTGGCATCAAATGATATCAGAATTGGGACAGAAATCCCAACATGTTTGTAGTATAATGTTACTTACCTCTTAAAGCTGAGCACCATTAAAAAAAAAATGCCTTGGATCTTTAAAAAAATCTATACTTCTTCTACACACATTCTGCCACTTCCTCCCACAATAAGGCAGTCATCCTCATCCATCTGTGATTGGAAAAGTAATACCTGCTTGAGGCACCTCATCTATTCCTAGATAGCACACACAACAAAGCTTTCCCCTACATCTTGGTGCAGGTGACAACAAACAATTAAATTCATTGTGAAGCCTGGCCAGCTCCAGTCACAATCACCAAGTTTCCATATAGCCTTGGGTACAGTCTTTAAAGTGACAAATCCCCAATCACACCAGCCATCTCCAGATGGACTTCATACTCAGCTCCTTAGTGTTCCAGAAAACCAGAGAGCTGACAGTCAAATGGCCCACTTCCAATCGTACTGACACAGTAAGCCAGCAGATTACTTGCTGCCAACTCCACCCAACTACTCTGAGACATCCTTGTACTGATCTTTCTTCACATTTATTTTTCCTAAAATAAACAGAAGATGCTGGAAACAGGTCAGTTGGCATCCTTGAAGAGAACAACAGAGTCAACATTTCAGGGGAAAAAAGACAATGGAGCATTATCTGTTTCTGTCTCCAACGATGCTGCCTGACCAGCTGAGGATTTCCATCATATTTTCTTTCACTTCAAGCATCTGCACTATTTTCCTTTTGAACCTCTTTTTCTCGTCCCTGATTCCAGCTCTACGACAAAGTGGTTTACTTTGTAGATGGACAAAAAGATAAAGCTGGCAAATACTGAACCTATTTGTGTTTAAACCTTGCCTTCAAGTGAAAGTTAATTGAGATTTTGGCCTTTAATCTCTCCCAAGTATATGAGCTGTCAGCCCATAAAAGGACAAAGTTCCTACCTCATTTCAGATGTTAGCATTTGCTGAAATGGGAGTTGATAGATGACCTGTTGAAACAGGATCAGGTTCCTTCGATGCTGATATTCATAATCTAGGTTCATGTGAAAAATGGTCATTTGACTGATGTAGCAGAATGCTACTGTATCTGGCGAGAAGGCAAGTAAAAGACAAATTAAGGTCAAATCAACTGCAGCTAATTGACTCAATAGAAAATGGACAATGAATTTTTTTGTGTTTTAAGAATTTTCAATCAACATGTAATCAAAATGAAGAATTATCAAAAAGAAAAACATCAATGTCAATTAAAAAAAATACAAATATCGATCCGCATGTCGATCCGCCTGTCGATATTAAAGAAAATGAGAAAAAAAGGTCAATTATTATAAAGAATCTTTGGAGCGCAATACACAAGTGTTGGAGAAACTCAGCAGGTCACACAGCATCTATTAGTTTCTCCAACACTTTTGTGCATTGCACTTCAATCTGCAGACTTTCTGTTTAACTGAATCTATGGAACAAGTTTACCCTCTTGATGAATGACATCACCTGTTCAGCTGTGTTCAGGTTATAATTTAACTTCAGGGTACTAAATAAGGCTGAATTATGGTTCACTGATTTAACATATTCCTCAACATGAAAATAAAACTCATGCCATGGTCGGTCAGGTCCTATTAATTCATTGTTGATTTTCTGAGACATGAATACAATGATTTTTGCTACACTATATGGAAAGCAACTTTAAAGTTTCAGTCTATGTATGGCATTTTATACTTATTCTCTCTGTCCTCTTCTGCAACTTACCAGGCCCTATTATAAAGGTACTCAAGCTTTCAAAACGGAGGTCAGTTTCAGGAATGCCTGGTTTGTCCACTTGTGCTCTTGACCTTTGTCCTTTGCCCCTTCGTTCCTGCCAGTAACAGGGCCAGAACCTAAGGGCAAAGAGCAGAGTCCAGTGATGTGTATTCACGACCTGTTTGTTCTGCATATTTTCATAATAGATAGAGCAAAGAGATGAACTGTCCTGACTGCATCTTCAAACCAGAGAAGGATAAAGATGTTATTTCTTGGCATCTCTGGAGTTCAGAGACATTTTGCCAAAAAACCTATGGTGGTTCAGGGTGAATTAACAATTTGTTGTAGTGATGAATATCTATTTCCATGACTTGGTGGATACTTGAAGTGCTCTCTTATTAATTAACATACAGTTGTAGTTTGAAGCTACCCACAATGAAGAAAATTCTGTGGGAAAATTTATAAACCTCTTTATACATCTCCATTCCCAGTGCATGGTATGAGGGGCATGTATGAAAAGCATAAGTGAAAGCAATGGATGGCGTAAATATTTATATTAAGAAAATATATAACATTTTCACAAAAAATGAAATAAAATGCAACTCAGTCCTCAAACTTGTATCTCAGCACATTTGATTACAATTTTGCTTTAATACTTATTCACATGTATTGGTTTATATTCTTCTGAAGGGAGAGGCTGTTCGTATGGCTCGACAGTTACCGCTGTGCTTTTCAAGGGAAGACATAGAAGATACATTGTTAAGGATGCACCAACAACTGGGAAAAGATTGTAGCAGCTGCATTCACGGCCGCCCATTTTTGCATCATTTAGCAAACATTCCAGAAACAAGCTGACTTGACAACAACATACAGATACTCAAGTATAAAGAATCACCACGAGTTTCACTCCTTGTCTCTCTCTTATATCAAATGGAAAGTAAAAGTTGAAATATTTCTTGTTCCTTCCCTCTCATTTTCTTTCCTTAATGGGGAAATAGAGCACCCCATCTTTTTTATATTTTACCAGAAGTGGTATGTCATGGACCAGTTCATTTCTCACTCCACGTGGGCAGTTGCGTACCCAGTGAACTTCAGATCAAAAGTTCCATAATGGAGGTTTTTTTTTGTTGCATGCTCATAACTACCCATGCAGGTGAAACCAAACAAGTAGGGGTGGGGGTATAAACTCAGTACACCAGGCATTATCTGTGGAGAAAGAAAAAATGTATGTTTTGATGAAAGGTCATTGACTTCAAACATCAGAGTTTCCATGTTTATCTTTTAGGTTGGGATACAAAAATGTTGAATTTTGCTGAATAATTAATTCAGATGTTTTTGAAACTTTTATGTCTTCGATGAAGGATTGTTTCCCATCACTGCTACTCACAACAGAAACAAGGAAATAATTATTGATCCATCAGTAGGAATTATTCTATCACAAGCCATGAGTGTTCAGTTAAAACCTGATCAACAAAATTGACATCTTTTCACTCCAACAGCGTCTAGAGTTTGGGGTTCTTTACACCCCTCAAGTAAATCACTGCAGAAGTAGCAGCTGATTCTTTTGATAATGCAAATAGAAAATACCCAAATGTTCAAGAGAAGGTAGGCATATCATTCATTGTTGCAAGTCTCCCACGGTAAACATTATGTTTCACCTTTTTTCCTGTGCCATCTATTTTTTTTTGAGGTAAAGATAAATCTATACATTTTGAATTGCATATTTGATCTTCTGTTTGGAACTAAATTTGTTTGTATTTCTGTCTTCCCAAAGTCTTTCACGTTAATAAAACTACTTTGGTGGCTGTAATTTTACATAGATTGAAATGTATTATTTTGGCAATCAGCTGTGACTTGTAAGTTGAATATTTCTTTTCTACTCGTTCACATTAAAATTGTTGCACTTTTCACTGGTGGCATCATTTTTTAAATCTATGATCATTAGTATACTTCACTGATTGCCTAAGAGCCAAGCTTCTCTGGATCAATCTATATTTCTGAATATCTTTCAGCAGGAATTTGATGGAAGCATTTGAAATCTTAAAGAGAAAAGCATTCTCATTGATAGAACACAGTAATAATGGAGAATGGCAAAAGAACCCAAACATGACATGAGGCAAATAATTTGTTCCCAGTGTTTAAGGTCTGAAATGCCCATTCAATTCCAATATAGCTGAATAGGTAAATTAATGGGAAAAATTTGTAGGACTGGAGAAAGAGGGTGGGGAATTGGGAGTAGCTGGATTGCTCTTGCGTGAAGGCTTAACAGGCTGAATGCCCTTTCGTGCAGTAACCATTCTGTAATTTTTTTTAGTAAAACCTTTTGGCTATGTTTGATCCATTACCAAGTCCTCATCACTCACTCATTCTTTTCCCTCATTCGCTCCCGATTTCAACACTTCTAATTTAAGATTATAAATAGTTTCTTCATGCCCTCCCTGTGTAATTTTTTTTGGTAAATCTCCACTCCTATTCAGACACAGTCTGTTATTACTTCTAAGCTTTGTGGCAAACTCTAAAGTGCTGAGCATTCACTTTATCCGTGTCTCTCACTATTTAATCACAAATAATCAGTGCTTATGAGATTTGATCACATATGTCAGATGAACTAACTTTCATTATTAAACATTTACCATTGTCCACCTATCCATTTAACCTTTCACCCCTTGCTGTCAACAACTGCTTTTAAAGAAAATTCAAAAAAACTGCTTTCACTCCCTTTGGAGGACGAATCCCAAAAATTCAAGATTTTCTGAGAGAAATTAATCGTGCTTCCTCTCTGCCTTGGCTGTTTGTCCACTTATTTTTGAACAGCAACTTGGAAGTTCCATAATTTTCTATTAATGTAAACATACTCAGCACATCTACCCTGTGAAGAACTTTCAGAACCATAGCTTACAATCCAATTGCTTTTCATTCTTCTAAACTTTAGCGAATGCAAACCTAGCCTACCATACCCTGGATCCAGCCAACCCAACTAATTTTACAGTCCAGGTTATGTTGCATTCCATCCTCCCTACTTTGCATGATGCTCTCTCTTCCGTCATACAGCAGAGAGCAGGCTCCAACTCATCTAGTCAACTAAGTTGACATTATGGGCTTGTCCTATTTCCCTGCATTTGGTCCATATCCATCTAAGCCCTGTCAATGAATTTGTCCATGTGTCTTTTAATTGTATTATTGTGCCCACTTCTACAATTTCTTATGGCAGCTCATTCCAGATACAGATTACCACTATGAGAGGCATAGAGCGAACAGCAGCACCTGTTTCCCCATATGTCGTGGAATCTGCTGCACAAAGTTAAAGGAGGGAAGTTTCTGGGAGATATCAGGGGTAAGGTTCTCTTTTTCCCCCGCCCCACAGAGTTTTGGATGCTTTGATTGCCTTGCTGGGGATGCTGAAATTGGGGGTATTTAAGAGGCTCTCAGACAGACACACGGATGAAAGAAAAGAGGGTTATGTGTAGGGAAGGTTTAGTACTTTTTCTTAGAGAAGGAATTTTTGGGTCAGCACAATACTGAGAGCTGAAGGGCCAAGTACTGTCATGTATTGTTCTATTATGTCCCTCAAATCTCTCCCCTCTCACCTTAGGGTGATGCTCTCTTGTTCAACTACCAGGGGGAAAAGACTGAGCATTTACTTTCCCATTAACCCTAATTTTATAAACTCTGCAAGGTCACCCTCGGCCTTCTTCACTCTAGAGAATAAAGACCCAGCCTATACAACCTCTCCCTATAACTCAAGCACTTTAGTTTCAGTAACATACTGGTGAATCTCCTTTGCATCCCTTTCAAAATACTGAGGTTTCCTATAACAGGGTGACCAGAATTGCACACAGTACTCATAAATGTGGTCTCGCCAATGCTTTGCATGCTGAATCATGAGATCTCAACTTCTGTACTCCATATCCTGCCCAAAGAAGGCACTACCACTTTGTTTAACCAAGTTGCCGCTTATGGGCTCAAAGGACCCCAAAACCCAGCAGCAATAGAAATTTACCAAGACAAATGATCACTTAAACAAAAATTGTTTAAAGATTATTAAAATCATGAACACAGGATCAAACTTTAACTTATTACTATTAACTTAACTAACCTAACTTAACCCCCATCTAATTCTAAGCGCACATTCTTTGATTCACAGTCCAATCTCACTCTTCTAAGTTCACTGGTTGCAAGCAATTGTTATACTGTGTGCAGAATTTAACATTTATGAATCACCAGGTTCTTGAAAGGTAAATGGTTACCGCCCAGGAAGGTTGTCAGTTTTCAGAGAGATTTGTTGCTCATTAGGACACCCACAACTGATTCCTTTGGATCAGCCACTTCAGTGTCTTATTGAAGAAACTTGCCCCATCAGGGTTTTCCAGATGATGACTTCTCTTTCAGATGACCAGAGTTCCTTTTTGTTTCCCTTATTTCAAGTGAAACATTGTACAACTAGTCATCTCCTCTTTGACCAGGCTGAACTAAGAACTTCTACAGTTCAGCAGTAGCAGCTGGGATTGAATTCTCCCTCGCTCATACACACAGAAAACTACATGACCCTCTTAGAACAGTTTGTTCATCTGTTGCTTTCCAAAACAATAATCCATTACTCCACAGCTCATCCAATTAACACCTACTTGTGAAGTCCTTATAGGCATTCTTCAAAGTTTTTGCAAAGGCTTCTGGATCCTGAACTGTCTGGGTTGAGCAGAGCTCTGGCATTTTAAATGAGATCTGTTTTGAAGTGTTTGTATGTGACCTACACTTTAAAAAAACCTGCCACAATTTATCTCCTTTAAAACATATCTATATACAAATCTGTCACACCACTTTCAATACCCAGGTCTCTCTATTCTACAAAACTTTTCAGCCCCTACCATTATTGTGTCATTCACAAATTTTCCTTTTTTCTTTCTTTGGCTTGGCTTCGTGGACGAAGATTTATGGAGGGGGTAAAAGTCCACATCAGCTACAGGCTCGTTTGTGGCTGACAAGTCCGATGCGGGACAGGCAGACACGGTTGCAGCGGCTGCAGGGGAAAATTGGTTGGTTGGGGTTGGGTGTTGGGTTTTTCCTCCTTTGCCTTTTGTCAGTGAGGTGGGCTCTGCGGTCTTCTTCAAAGGAGGTTGCTGCCCGCCAAACTGTGAGGCGCCAAGATGCACGGTTTGAGTCGATATCAGCCCACTGGCGGTGGTCAATGTGGCAGGCACCAAGAAATTTTTTTAGGCAGTCCTTGTACCTTTTCTTTGGTGCACCTCTGTCACGGAGGCCAGTGGAGAGCTCGCCATATAACACGATCTTGGGGAGCCGAACAGGAGTGTGGGTATGACAATGGCTCTGTATACGCTTATCTTTGTGAGGTTTTTCAGTTGGTTGTTTTCCAGACTCTTTTGTGTAGTCTTCCAAAGGCGCTATTTGCCTTGGCGAGTCTGTTGTCTATCTCATTGTCGATCCTTGCATCTGATGAAATGGTGCAGCCGAGATAGGTAAACTGGTTGACCGTTTTGAGTTTTGTGTGCCCGATGGAGATGTGGGGGGGCTGGTAGTCATGGTGGGGAGCTGGCTGATGGAGGACCTCAGTTTTCTTCAGGCTGACTTCCAGGCCAAACATTTTGGCAGTTTCCGCAAAACAGGACGTCAAGCGCTGAAGAGCTGGCTCTGAATGGGCAACTAAAGCGGCATCATCTGCAAAGAGTAGTTCACGGACAAGTTTCTCTTGTGTCTTGGTGTGAGCTTGCAGGCGCCTCAGATTGAAGAGACTGCCATCCGTGCGGTACCGGATGTAAACAGCGTCTTCATTGTTGGGGTCTTTCATGGCTTGGTTCAGCATCATGCTGAAGAAGATTGAAAAGAGGGTTGGTGCAAGAACACAGCCTTGCTTCACGCCATTGTTAATGGAGAAGGGTTCAGAGAGATCATTGCTGTATCTGACCCGACCTTGTTGGTTTTCGTGCAGTTGGATAATCATGTTGAGGAACTTTGGGGGACATCCGATGCGCTCTAGTATTTGCCAAAGCCCTTTCCTGCTCACGGTGTCGAAGGCTTTGGTGAGGTCAACAAAGGTGAGGTAGAGTCCTTTGTTTTGTTCTCTGCACTTTTCTTGGAGCTGTCTGAGGGCAAAGACCATGTCAGTAGTTCCTCTGTTTGCGCGAAAGCCGCACTGTGATTCTGGGAGAATATTCTCGGCGACATTCTATTTAGTAGAATCCTAGCGAAGATTTTGCCTGCAATGGAGAGCAGCGTGATTCCCCTGTAGTTTGAGCAGTCTGATTTCTCGCCTTTCTTTTTGTACAGGGTGATGATGGTGGCATCACGAAGGTCCTGAGGCAGTTTTCCTTGGTCCCAACAAAGCTTGAAAAACTCATGCAGTTTGGCATGCAGAGTTTTGCCGCCAGCCTTCCAGACCTCTTTACTAATCTTCCAGACAAATTTACTAATCTTTTTAACTACATCGCCATCTAAGTTGTTAATATAGATAACAGTGAATCCAGCACTTCATTAGGCCCTGGGAATCTATCCATTTGAATACTCTCCAAGGCTGCTGTGAGGTCATCAACTGGGGTTTTAATAAACATACCAGTCTTATCCACACTTACAGGAACATCCAGTGGAGTATAACAAAAGCTGCAAGATGTTAAAATGCACATTTAACAACATCTCACTTTCCAGCTGTCCCTCTACCAGCAAACATCCTCTCCCAATCAACTTCCGCAAGTTGCTGTCCAATTACTCCAAAATCAGTCTTGTACTGCACAAATTTAGCATTTCAACACGTGGACCCGGCACGTTTGGCGTGCAGTTAACACAACGCTGTTACAATGCCAGCAATCAGGACCAAGGTTCAACCCATGCTGTCTGTAAGGAGTTTGTACAGTGTCCTCCATAATATTTGGGATAAAGATATTTTTGTCCTTTATTTGGCCCTGTACTCCACAATTTAAAATTTGTAATCAAACAATGTACATGTAATTAATGTGCACATTCCAGATTTTATTCAAGATTATATACATTTTGATTCGACCATATCGAAATTATAGCACTTCCCCCCTCCACAGTTCCCCCACTTCAGGCCACCATAATGTTTGGGACATTTGGCTTCACATGTATTTATGAGTATTCAGGTATGTTTAATTGCTTCATTAGTGCAGGTATAAGAGAGCTAGGCTTGCTTCTAAGCTTTTGATCACCTTTGGAGTATGTAGTTGCCATTTTTCTACAAGGACCAGAGTTGTGCCAATGAAAGGCAAACCATTATGAGGCAGAAAAACAAGAATAAAGCAGTAAGAGACATTGCTCAAACATTAGGGTTGCCAAAAATCAAATGTTTGGAACCGAGGATGAAAGAGCCCACTGGTGAGCTCATTCATCGCAAAAGGACTGGTCGGCCATTGAAGATCTCCACTGCTGATGACAGAAGAATTCTCGCCATGAAGAAAAATCTCCCAACACCTGTCCGATAATCAGAAACACTTCAGGAAGCAGATGTGGTTTTTTCCAATGACTACTGTCCCCCAAAGACTTCCTGACCAGAAATACAGAGGCTACCCTGCAAGATGCAAGCCACCATTTGGCCACAGAAACCCAACGGCCAGATGACAATTTGCCAAGAATATTTTAAAGAGCCTGTAGAATTCTGGAAATGGTCTTTGTGGATAGATGAGGGCTAGATTAACCTGTGTCAGAGTGATGGCAAGAGCAAAGTGTGGATGTGTAAAGGAGCTACCCAAGATCTATAGGCAGCTGCCTGCAGACCTTCTCGCATTATGTGCACAGCATATGTGGGACGCCATACAAGATGGATGCTGTGAGCAAGCACCAGGGGGCAACTGATAAAACCCCAGTCGAGAGTGGAGCTCAGGAGGACTGGGCAATTTCCCCTCCCCAGGACTCTCAGTTTACTGCATTTACTGTTATTTAATAAAGTGTTTGGTTATCTAGTAGCTCTGACCTCCTGTGTCCTCTCTGAGCACCAAACACATACATGGTGTCAGAAGTGAGATGAACAGAGCTTGAAGGCAGAGACCAGGTTTCTTTTGTAACGCAGTGAGTACACAACATTTTCCCGACCACTATGCCAGGCGAATGTAAATGCCTGACCCATTGTCAATCGAGGGCACATGGCTGAGAATTGGAGGATTTTTGAACAGGAATACAACATCTTTATCACGGCCGCACACTCAGACAAGCAGCTGCCCATAAAAGCCTATATTCTGCTCAACTTAGCTGGCCCAGGGTTCAATGAGAGGGAGCAAGCATTCATGTATGCAACAGAGATTAGAGACGGGAATCAAGTAGCTCAGGCGGCGGAGTCCAGGGAGGAGCCAGAGTGTCTGAAACAAAAGCTTCAGGAAATGTGCAGCCCACAGGTTAACATCACCCTGGTACACCTGAAGTTTTATAGAAGGGATCAGGAGGTAGGAGAACCTATACAGTCCTTCGTGAGTGCATTAAGGCTGAAAGCCAAGACCTGTGGATTTGGCGCACTGACCAATGACCTGATAAAGGATCGCATAGTGTGTGGCATGATTGACAACGAATTAATACTATGTAAAGCCATAGACAAGTGCTTAACCTATGAAGTAGAGGCCAGCAGCAGGTGCCTGGTGGTACCCTCAGAGAAGGCAGCAAACATAGACATGGTCCAAGCCATGCCCAGCAGTTGCCACTAGAGAGACATGGCACCAAGCTTCTCCCAGCTGCCAGATAGCCCCGCCCAGCAGACCCACCAACGAAGACACCCAAAGAGGCAGTCACCTGAGGGAACTGCGATTCCTAACACGCCCACAAAAAAGAGGAATGCCCAGCTGAGGAAGGCAGTGCAGGAACTGTCTGCTATGGAACCATTTCATGCCAGTGTGCAGGAGCACTCAAAGAACAAGGACACGAGAAAGAAATTGGAGACCGATGGACCAAGTGACTAAAGAAGACGAGTCATCCAAAGAGGAGTTCAATATCAACCCCGAAAATCTAAAGGAGTCCACACAAGAGAAATGGTGAAGCCTTCGTCAACATGATGGTGAACAGTGGAAATTAAAATAGACACCAGTGCTAGATGCAATATTTTACAGTTGAAGGAGTTCAACAGAATCAAATATAAAGAAACGAATCAATCCAAGGGCAGAGCTTCAAGCCTGGTGGCATACAGAGGCAGCAGAATACACCCACTAGGGATGGTGCAACTGCTGTGCACCACACAGGGACATACACACCCATTCACCTATATAGTCAAAGAGGACCTACTTCAGCTACTGGGGATAAAAGCATACATAGACCTAGGTTTGGTAACCTTCGGAGTGGTGTACACCAAGTAACTATTTTGCCTGACCATTCGCAAAAGACTGCCTAAAAGCAAGTCCATGACCAGAGCTATTAATGAAGTGCCAATACCTAATGATGTCACATGACTCCAAATATTTCTAGTCATGGCAAACTACTTGGGAAAATTCATTGCAAATGCTAGTGAGCTGACTGTGCCACTACGACAGCTCACCCATAAAGACACAGAATAGTACTGGGTCTGTACCCACCAAAAAGCGTTTGAAGAGTCCTCCAGTTTTAGCATATTACGATATCAAATGATCAATACTATTGACATGTGATGCATGCCAATATGGTTTAGGAGAGGCCTGCCTACAAAACAGCAAGCCCATTGCCTACGCATCAAGGTCACTAACGGAGACAGAAATATCTTAAGCACAGATTGGAAAGGAACTACTGGCAGTAGACTTCGCATGCACGAAATTCAATGACTACATTTATGGGAGACTGATAGCTATCGAGACAGACCGCTTGCCATTAGTATCCATTATCAACGTAATCCATTCCCGGTTATTCAATAAGTGTGCCCTACAAAAGAAGCATTTTAGGACAAGACGAGCAAACCCCTTCCCCCTCTCTGTGAGGGCGAGACTGTCCGGTTGCAAACCCCCAAAAGATAGAACCATTTGGCAGTGGTAAAGAAAGCTTGCAACAAGCCCCGGTCATACCTGCTTTCATCAGAGGGGAAAGAATACCTGAGAAATCGGCGCCACGTTCTCCAAGTACGAGAACTGGCCCCACCTAATGGGACAAACCCAATGCCACCAGAGGCCCAAGAAAGGAACGCAATGGGGCAACAAGACTAACAAGCCATACCAACAGATACAAATGATGACAAAGACCTAATGAGCAATCCATGGGAAGCAGCACAATTCACAGCAGAGGCCAGTTGGCCCAAGAGTGACAACCTGGAGTCCCCAGTGAGAACAACAGGGATTGAGGAGGTACAACCTTCCACTTCGCCTGAAGTTTATATAGGATGAGGGCCGGAAGGGTCTGTCCACCTAATCGAAAATACCTGGACTAGCGGGTACCCCCACCTAACCCAACAGAGAAAGGAACAGTAAGCACCCTTTTTGATGGATGTGCCCTCCCTAGGGCAATGACATGGAGTCACCTAACATGGACATCATTGTTGGCATGTCTCCATACACAGGATTGTAGTACTATGGCTGCTGTCATTCTTCCTTGCACCTCCACAGGTATGAGCTAAAGGGGGTGCAGACAGCTGCCTGCAGACCACCTTGCATTACGTGCAAAGCGTGTGCAAGATGCCGGACAAGACAGATGCTGTGAGCATGTGCGAGGGGGCCACTGATAAAACCCCAGCTCATCTTCAATGACAATGTAACTAGAATGACAATGATCCCAAACATACTGCTAAAGTAACAACAGAGTTTTTCAAACCCAAAAACTGGAAATTTCTTGAATGGCCAAGTCTAAATCTAATTGATCATGCCTTCTATATGCTGAAGAGAAAACTTAAGGCCACAAGACCCTGAAACAAGCAAGAGCTGAAGATGGCTGCAGTAGATGCCTGTCAGAGCATCACCCAAGAAGATATCAACACCTAGAGATGTTTATGAATTACAGACTTCAAATAGCCATTGCATGCAACAAAGTACTAAACATGATTATTTTAACATAAATGCCATTTCTATATCCCAAATATTATGGTGCCCCGAACTGAGAGGACTGTATATACAAAATGCTGTAATTTTTACATGATCAAAAAAAAATGTATACAAATAACCTTGAATAAAATCTGGAATGCGCACTTTAATCACACGTGAATTTTTTTTTATTACAAATTTACAACTGTGGAATACAGGAGCAAACAAAGGAGAAAAAACTGTCTTTGTCCCTAACATTATGGAGGGCACTGTACATTCTCTCCATATCTGTGTAGGTTTCCTCCTTTTCAAAGCATTCCAGGGGTTGTAGATTAATTGGGAACCATGGGCTTGTGGGCCAAAAGGGCCTGTAACCGTGGTGCATGTCTAAATTTAAACATTTATTTTAAAACCATTCTCTGTGCTACTCCCAACCTTCTTTGATATTTTTCCAAATGCCAATTTGTTGAATCCTCTCCCTTTAAATCTACTGTTGCTTTCTCTCTCTCTCTCTCTCTCTCTCTCTCTCTCTATCGAGTATCAACAATGTTTGTTGCATTCTTCCTCTGTAGTTTAAGCTACTTCTTACTTCACCCAATCCTCCGTGGTCAGATTCCAGATGATGCTGAGATCACAGCCCCACTGAAGAACTCTTTCATCAATGGAAGAAACAGGGCAGATGGGGAGAGACAGCAGGGTTAGTTTTACCTGCACTGGCCACAACCCATGATGGACAAATGTATTTACAGCAAATTAAACTAGAAATCTGCAAATGCTGGGGTCGAGGCCAATACACAAAGGTGCTGGAGAAACTTAGCAGGTCACAAAGCATCCATAAGTAAAGGATAATCAACTCGTTGGATTTAGAACCTTCATCAGGTCTATTTACACAAGTTCTCTGGAGAACCCTAAAGCACAGAAACAGGCCCTTCATGAACTTCCTCAAGACAACAGACATCCATTTCCAGTGAAGTTATTCATGGGGTAGCACAGAAACAGGCCCTTCATGAACTTCCTCAAGACAACAGACATCCATTTCCAGTGAAGTTATTCATGGGGTAGCACAGAAACAGGCCCTTCATGAACTTCCTCAAGACAACAGACATCGATTTCCAGTGAAGTTATTCATGGGGTAGCACAGAAACAGGCCCTTCATGAACTTCCTCAAGACAACAGACATCCATTTCCAGTGAAGTTATTCATGGGGTAGTGAGAGAAAGGTTTTGGTGTGAGACAAAAATTCAAGGGATTTTTAAAGAGCAGTACAAGAACGGCAAAATAAGCAGCCTTTTTCTGCAAAATTCTGGTTCTTTCCGAGATTCATTGCAATTAATTTTAAGGAAAATCTTTGCGTGGCTGAATAATTGGTACAAAGGACAGGGTTTCAGCCTTCTGAATCATTGTACCTTTCCCAGAAGAGACGGCAATCTGTACAAAAGTGACAGATTACACCTGATCTGGAAGGGAAACAATATCCTAGCGGAGAGGTTTGCTGGAGTTGTTGGGTAGGGTTTAAACAGGTTTGGCAGGGTGATGGTAACCAGAGTGGTAGGGCAGAGAGTAGAGCAGATGGTGGAAAGGTTGATACAATGTGATTGTGCAAAAAGACAGTCAGCAGATGAAGCATTAAATGTAGTCAGTTGGAAGGACTGAAATGTGTTTACTTCAATACAAGAAGTATTAGGAATAAGGAAATAAACAGAGCATGGATTAGTATCTGGAATTACGATGTTGTGGCTGGTAGAGATTTGGCTGATGCAAGTATCAAGGTTTAAAAATGGATAGGAAGGGAAGTAAAAGAGGGTGGGGTGGGGGAGTAGTATTACTAATCAGGGATAACGTCACATCTCCTTACTGCAAGAGGGATAGATGGGGCAGAATGTGCCACTTGTGTCCAAGAAGGATTCCTGACAGTTTCTGGGGAAGCCGTCCTGGATCTAGTACTGGGTAATGACCTCTCAGAGTGGGAGCATTTCAGTGACAGTCACCACAACCCACTGATCTTTAGCAATAGCTATGGACAAAGATAGGAGGAGACAAAATGAAGAGTTTAATTGTGAAGGATTAGGCTAGAAATTGGGATAGTAAATTGGGAACAGATGTTCTCGGGGAAGAACAAAAAAGTAATATGAAGGATATTTAGGGACCACGTGTGGGGTTCTGCATAGATTTGTCCCACTGAGACAGGGAAAAGATAGTAGGGTAAGGGGAACAATGGTTGACAAAAGAGGTGAGACAGCTAGTTAAGAGGAAGAGGGAAGCAGACAGAAGGTTTAGGAACCAAAATCTGGAAGGGCTCATGAGAATGATGTGGTAGTCAGGAAGGAACTTGAGAAAGAACTAAGGAGTAGTAGAAGGGGGCATGTGAAGACCTTGGCAAGTCGGATTAAGGAAAACCCCAAGGCAGTGGTTCTCAACCTTTTTCTTTCCACTCATATACCACTTTAAGTATTCCTTATGCTATAGGTGCTCTTTGATTAGTAAGGGATTGTTTAACATTGTATATGGGTGGAAAGAAAGTTTGAAAAACCACTGTTTTAATCATACCTTATTGATGCGTTCTGTGCATGGTTTGATAACTCCAAAGGAAACAGGCCAATGACAATTTGTTCAAAAGTAAAACATTTCAGTAACAATTGGGTCCAGAGCAGTGATTCTCATGCTTCCCACTCTTTAAAAAAGGTAAAATGGAGAATCCTAGGAATTATAGACCAATGAGTCTTACATCAGAGGTGGGCAAACTATTGGAGAGGATACTTCAGGGCATTATTAATGAGCATTTAGAGAAGCACAATCAACTCAGAAATAATTAGCATGGTTTTGTGAGGAGCAGGTTGTGCTTCACAAGCCTGAGGGTTTTTGGAGGAAGCAACAAAATAAATTATATGAAGGTAGGGCAGTAGATGTGGTGTATATGGATTTACTAAGGCATTTGACAAAGTTTTCCGTGCCCCCCCCCCACCTCCCATGGTTAGACATTTAGTCTAACTTGAGAGCCCTCAAGTCATGAGATATAGGATCAATAGAGCCTTGGCTGTGTGGATTCAGAATTAGCTTACCTGCAGAAAGCAGATATGTCTTAGTAGATGGAACATATTCTGCCTGGTGGTCAGTGATCAGAGGAGTTCTGTAGGAATCTGTTCTGGGACCCCTGCTCTTTTATGAATTACTTGGATAACAACATGGAAGAATGGCTCATTTACTATGCAGATAACATGAAGATGGTCAGTGTTATGAATAATGTAGATGGTTGCCATAGATTACAACAAGCTTATAGATAAGATGCAGAGTTTGGGGCGAAGTGCCAGATGAAGTTCAATCCAAATAAGTGTGAAGTAATGCATTTTGGAAGGTCGAACTTGAAGGTGGAGTATATGGCTAATGGCAGAATTCTTAGTAGTGTGGAAGAACAGTGGGACTTTGGGGTCCAAATCCATAGATCTCTCAAGGTTGCCGCACATGTTGATAGGGTCGTTAAGGCAGATTATAGTATTCTGACCTTCACTAGTTGGGGGATTGAGTTCAAGAGCCATAAGGCAATGTGGCAGTACTCTAAAACCCTGATTAGACCACACATGGAATATTGTGTTCAGCTCTGGATGCCTCATTAGATGGATGTGGAAGCTTTGGAGATGGTGCAGTTGAGATTTACCTGGATATTGTCTAGCTTGAAGTGGTAGGTCTTTTCTTCTTGGAACAAAGAAACCTCACATCCTTCATTCCAAAGAGAAAAGTCTAGAAGATTATGAGAGGTACAGATGGGGGTAGACAGCCAACACCTTTTTCCTGGGCCATAACGCAAATACCAGATTACATCTGTACAAGATGAGGGGAGGAAGGTTTAGGGAGAAATCAGGGATGTTTCTTAAAACAGAGAATAATGGGTACCTGAAATGCATTGCCAGGGGTGGTGGTGGGGGAGGCATGGACATTAGAGATATTTAACACTCTTAGGCGCACGGATGAAATAAAAATAGAGGATTATGAGTGTGAGGTAGGGAAGATTTATTTTGGTCAGCACAGGTAATACTTTATTACAAAGATGCTTTACAGAGAGGTGTGATGAGCTATCGAGCAGAACAAAGTCTGTTCAACAGGCTTTACTCCACATCAATTTCCACAGAGCTGGCTGTGAGAGTGCTGTGCAATGTCTGAGACTGGCCTCGAGGGGCTGGATCTAGCTTATATCACGGAGGGTGATTGGCAGCTGACTGGGTGGGGTTTGATCCATTCAGGTCAGCTGAATGACAGCCAGCCAGGTGTTGCCTTGTCCTCCAGTACTCTTCGGCAGGAACACAGGTTTCCCCCTGCAGTAGGCTAGTGGTGTATCACCACATTAGGACACTTTAGAAATCAGATCAAGATTTAAGCCACTGGCAGGGGAACAGATATACTAACAGCACTATCTGTACTGTGATGCCATTTGGGATCCAGTCCTTAGCAAGTAAAGATCAAAGACAACATGGATGGGCGTTGGGGCTGCATTACTTCGCACTAAGTCTATGGGAGTGGGGGGGGGGGGGTGTCCATGCTGCAAACAATAGTGGCGGGGGGGAGGGGGAAAGCTGAAAGATTCCATCCAAAACACAGCACCATAAGGGCTGTGGGAGAGACAATGGCAGAGAGCGAGGGGTGCTTCTTTGGTGGTGGAGGTCAATGCCAACAGGGAGCCCTCAACAACAGGGAGAGTGAGAAGCTAGGACTATGAAGGAAACGTTGTACTCCATTTCCAGCAGGAAGCCACTATTTGCTTTAAATTTAAAATTTGATTTGCCTATCATGTTAATATTCATACAGGTATTATAGTTAAATGCAACCATTGCCATAATTAATTTTGTTACCACTCTGAGAACTTCTTTGGAGATCTAAAACGGTGCTGGAGTGTGGCACCTTTTTGCACGCTGCTTGTATGATATACCAAACTAAGTTTTACACCTTCATCTTGGTACACATGGCGATAAACAATAATTATTCCCTTCCTTGGCTTGAAACCCATTTTATGTAGATGTAATTTCTCTTGAGATATCTTTTTTTTAAATCAGAAGCTTTTGTGTCTGGCTCATTCTTGGCCCATATTTGACCACTTTTTTTTTTAAACCACATACTACCTTTAATGAGATTTTCACTATTTTTTTCCTGGTTTCTAATGGACTAATAGTTGCACTGAACCAATTTCCTTCATACCATCTTAAATTTCTTTGCAGTTTGTACTATTTAAAATGTAAATCACTGAATCTTTTCCTTTAATCTGATAGCTCTTGCCTAAATATATCCTTTTGCAACATCTTATCTATGTGAATGTTATTATTGAGAATCAGCCAAGCCAGTGTCCATGAATGCTCCTTTCCATGAAGACCTGAATTGTTCCTAATTATTTCAGGATCACTTAGTTGGCTAGGACTATTAACTTTTTTGTATCCTTTTTGTTCAAATATTTCCATCCTCACTGAGTTACTTTAATGAGGTGATACAGAGCAATTTTCCAAAAGTAGTTTCCTATTGTTGCCATTAGAAATTTTAATGAAAGTAAGTTGCAGTAAATCTTAATTTGTGGACGGGTCTATTGTTTGAGCAACACTTAAATCATTCCCAATAAATAAGAAAATCCATCTCCCTTTTGAACCCTTTAGCTGTAATTTTTTTGTTCTTTTTTGTGCAGCCTTATGGTTTCAATCTTAATTTTTTTTCCCTATTCACTCATCATTTTCAGAAATCCCATCTTTAGCATTTGGCTAGGAATCTTCTGCGAAATGTATTTGCTACTATACCAATGTTCCACTGTTTGTATTAGAAATGCTTAAATATTCCATTAGCTTCAATTTGCTATGCTGCAGAAGAAAGAGTAGCACAAAGTACAAAGAAACAGAAGGACATCTGGCCTGGCTGTGCAAGTGCAGGATGGGATGAAAAAGTTGCAACATTTATTCAACAACCCTCCTTTGCAGTTTAGTGATTAAACACTCAGCTGTAACACCGTCTTGCTGGAATAATGCTGGAGAATAATATGGATCATAAATTCATCATGTTTTCTTTGCCTTATTCTGATGTAGAATTGCTTGGAGTGTTACAAATACCCGGTGTTTTCTTTCACAGTAAAGTATTTTGGAATAGAATAATGATTTTAAGATTATATGGCATTTACATTTCATGATACAAAACAGATTTGTCACTATTTATGGTTTTCTCTGTTAAAATCTGACATTACAATAGTGATTTGAAAGAGAACAGTCATCTTTACGAGAAAATCCTGAATTATTTTACATTACAATTTGCTTTTAAAAATAAATCACAGCAGGTAATGGCAAATCTATTCAAGTGTTACGCTCAGAAAATGGCTGTTTTTCTTTAACTGTGGACTTGGACAAATCATTTGCACTAAAAATTGGCAAGCTAATTCAAAAGTAAGGAAATCGTATTTTGCAATTTTGTTTAAAAGAATCTGAAGAACAAGAACCATAATTTGAAAACTTATTTATGTCAAAAACTTTGTTCTGAGTTGACTAAAGTTTAAAGCTTGCTTTATACTGTGACAAGTTCATATGCTTCTTTGGCCTTCTTGATGTAGAATTGTTCCACAATTTTTCATGAAAAATCCAAACCCCAGATGTCATCATATCCTTTATAAAAAAAGTTACACCAATTTATCTCAAAATTTATTTTTTAGCTGAAGCAGCTTGTGCTTAACAGCATTATCAAAAATATTTGGTAGCAATAGTAAAGTAATTAAATGTTTAAAATAATATAATGGAACTTTTTTTCTATCCCAATTTGCTTATACAACCAAAATGAATGAAGCTGTTGTTGCCATGAAAACTGAGATCCAAATCTCCCATTGTTAAGTCCACACAGAGCAGTGAAAGGCATGTCACAGATCAATGGACGCTGCAGCCTCTGTCCATAATTGAATTAAGTTTTGTACAATGATTTTCTTAATTTTACTTTCAAATACGTTCGTTTCTTACAGCTGAACTTGAATTGGGTCTGAATTACAATCTTCTTGAATAGCATTTATTGAGTTTTAGGGCAAGCAACCTGAAAAGGTAGAAAGTGCAGCACTTTGTTTGAATTAAAGAGTTGAATAATTACAGAGAAAGAAACACTTACAAGAATCCACTGACTATTTACTATAATTGAATCCTCGACTTGCTGATTTTCTTACCCACAAAGCGATCTGTCAATATAATTCAGTAAGTTTGCATCTAATATGTTAAGATCTTTAGATGGGTTTTAGCATTAAACATTCTTTTCTAAGCACTTAAAAAGCATTAAACCGAAACATCTAACCTCTCGAGCAACCAGTACACACTTTACTTGTTCTAGGAGCTTATAATAACATTTGACAGTGGATCTGAGCCTCCAAACAAAAGGAACAATGGATAAGAATTCTAGGAAAGAGAGCTTTATGAAAGTGCTGGAACTGGCAAAGCTTTCTTGCAGTACAAACAACCAAGCTCTTGAAATATGCTTGTTCAGCTTACACATCTTGTTGACTTAAATGTCTGTCTTGACCTGGAGAATCTTCCAAAGATGGAGCACTCTTCTAAAAATAGACATCAAAAGCCTTGCTATTTTATAAATTTTAAAGGTTGTACCACTTACAGAACCAAATCAACCTCAAACCTGAACTTCTTTAATTCCATCAATTTCATCGGGACAGTTTGAAAAGCAGCAGGAGTTAAAAAATATCTTATTTCAACTCAGACATGGATCATCACCTCCATGAGAATATAGTTTTTTTTAAAATTTTTTTATTTTTCACACCGTGAACCATAACATCCAAAATATGTACAAATGTTTCTCATTAAATATATACAATGGCATTTTCCCACCTTCCCTCCCTCCCCCCTTCCCACCCCCCCCTCCAAAACTAATAAATATTCAACATATACATTACAATAAAACCATAAAACAATGTCTTCACACAAAAGGAAAAACAAACCAGAAAAATGTGTCATCTATTTTTATACACTAAATCAAATAGTTTTGTCTCCTTATCATTTTAGGATATGGTGGTCCAAGGCAAGCTCTCTCTGTTATGTTCCATGTATGGTTCCCAAATTTGTTTGAACAATGTGACTTTATTTTTTAAATTACATGTTATTTTTTCCAATGGAATACATTTATTCATTTCCATGTACCATTGCTGTATTCTTGGGCTCTCTTCCATTTTCCAAGTTGACATTATACATTTTTTAGCTACTGCTAAGGCTATCATAATAAATCATTTTTGCGCTTTTCCATTTTAAGGCCTAATTCTTTATTTCTATGTTACCTAAAAGGAAGATCTCTGGATGCTTTGGTATGTTATTTTTTGTGATTTTATTTATTATCTGATTTAGTTCTTCCCAAAGTGCATTCACTTTTGTACATGCCCAAGTTGCATGTATTGTTGTTCCCATTTCCTTCTTACAACGAAAACACCTATCTGATAATGTTGGATCCCATTCTTTTAATTTTTGTGGAGTAATATATAACCTGTGTAACCAATTATACTGTATCATGCATAACCTTGTGTTTATTGTATTCTTCATAGTTCCAGAATATAACTTTTCCCATGTTTCATTCTTTATCTTTAATTTAAGTCTTTTTCCCACTTTTGTTTAGGTTTATAGCTCATTTCCTCATTTTCCTTACCTTGCAGCTTAATGTACATATTTGTTATAAATGTTAATTATCATTGTATCTGTAATCACATATTCAAAGCTGCTTCCTTCTGGCAATCTCAATCTGTTTCCCAATTTATACTTTAAATAAGCTTTCAGTTGATGGTATGCAAACACTGTACTGAGTTATTCCATATTTGTCCTTCAACTGTTCAAATGTTAATAAATTATTTCCCAAAAAAACAATTTTCTATTCTTTTGATTCCTTTTCTCTCCATTCTCTGAAGGAAAGGTTGTCTATTGTAAAAGGGATAAGTGGATTTTGGGTCAATAACAATTTTGGTATTTGGTAATTCGTTTTTTTCCTTTCCATGTGGATCTTCTTCCATATATTAAGGAAATGATGCAATCTGGTGAGCTTTTATATTGCACCAGCTTTTCATCCCACTTATAAAGTATATGTTCTGGTACCTTCTCCCCTATGTTATCTAGTCCAGTCTGGTTTTTTCTCTCATCTGGTAAAAATATGATAAATACCTCTATAATAATTTCTGGAGTTTGGTAACTGCAAACCACCCTGGTTATACCTCTCTGTTAATTTATCTAATGGTACCCTCGGTTTCCCCCCTTTCCACAAGAATTTCCTTATTATTCTCTTTAGTTCATCAAAGAATTTCTCTGTTAAGGGAATTGGTAATGTTTGAAATAAGTATTGTATCCTTGGGAACACATTCATTTTAATGCAGTTCACCGTCCCTATCAATGTTAGCAGTAGTTCTTTCCAATGTTCTAAGTCTTCCTGTACTTTCTTTATTAGTGGCTGATAATTTAGTTTGTACAAGTGGTTTAAGTTATTGTCTAACCTTATTCCTAGATATCGGATTGCTTGTGCTTGCCATTTGAATGGTGATTCTTTTTTGTGTAATCCGTATGAGAATATAGTTAAGTATATTTTGTATTGTGTGCTTCCACTGGGTTTGTAATTCAATGTCAGTAAATGTCGATGATGAACATCACTGCTGAAGAAGTGATTTACAACTAGTAATATTACATAGAATGCAGGATTCTAGATATTTCAGTTTCATTATTTTATTTTTGTTCTTCAGCAATATCCATTTAAGATTAAATAAGGGAACTCCACTTCAAAATAAAAACTATTCTCCAAAAATAACTACCAAATACTATGTTTACATGGAAGAACAGCAGTGATGTCTTGCCAATCATAAAACATAACCTGGTGACACATTCTACACTACTCTGGTGTCAATATTTTTATCTTTCTAACATGACAGAGATTAATCATGGAAGCAATAAATCAATTGTGTCATGGTGAAAAAGAATTTAGAAATAATTTTAAAATCTCAATTTACTGTAGAATATGACACTGCTCATATATAAGAAATATGTAATAAATCATCAGGAGCTGACCAGAATAGAATGTAGCCATTGAAGAGTCTACAAAGCTAATGCAAGAAAATAAGAAACAAAGGAAAGGTTTTCAGTTTATTAAAACCAGCGTCTACTACTCAGTTACATGCAGTATTGTCATGGTTTCTCTTCAACTTGTTACTTTCACTGAGATACGATTTACTATGTGAAATATGCAAGAACAAACAAATATCTCTCCTGCCCTAAAGTTTTGTGGAATAGTTTATGATTATCAATATAGTATCCTTTGTAATGAAGGAGAATAAAGAATTTTTAGTCATGTCAGCTGCACCGAGAGCTGGTGCTGATGAGCAATACATTTAGACATATTGCAGCTTCCAGCCCACAAGTCTATGCCCCCCAATACACCAATTAACTTGCAAACCCTATGCATTTTTTTTAAAGTGTGGGAGGAAACTGGATTACTCAAACGAAACCCAAACTCTCTGCTTTCCGCAGTGACCACTCCCTCCATGATTCCATTGTCCACCCCTCCCCCCACCAATCATTCCCTTGGGACCTACCCCTGTGACCGCAGGAGATGCTCCACTTACACCCACACCTCCTCCTTCAGCACCATTCAGGGCCTCAAACAGTCCTTCCAAGTGAAACAACATTTCACTTGTGCATCTGCAGGGGCCATCTATTGCATCCGGTGGTGGTCCCTCTATAATCGGAGAGACTAGACACAGACTGGGAGATCGCTTTATTGAGTACATCAGCTCTGTCTGCTACAATAACATCAATCTCCCAGTGGCCAACCATTTCATCCCTTGCTGACATCTGTCCATGGTCTCATGTACTGCCAAACGGAGTCTACCCATAAATTGGAGGAACAACCCCTCATCTTCCGACTGGGCACCCTCCAACTGGAGGGCATTATTATCCACTCCTCTGGCTTTCGTTAAAAATTTCCCCCCACCCCCTTGCTTCCCCAACATCTCTCCATTGCCTGTCATTTCACACAGACATGATAAATTCAACCCCAAACCTTTATCACATCTAATTAACACCTTTTATCGCCTTGGATTCCTCCCCTATTGTTTTAAATTCTGAGACTGAGATTTCCTGCTTCTGCCTTTTCTAATTTTTCCTTGAAGAAGGGCTCAGGCCTGAAACATCGGCAATACATCTTTGTCAAAAATAAATCAGCTGAGTTCCTCCAGCATTTTGGTGTTTTTACAGACACTGGGAGAACTTATAAACTCCATACAGGTAGCACTACATTCAAACCCGATTTGCTGACACTGTAATAATGTTTCGCTACTGATTCACTAGCTATGCCATGTTTTTATTGTTTAATTTTAATAACCAGGAACTAGCCGAGTTGCAGGTAGTTGATGCTGAGCTGGAGCATGCTGGCTTGGGTCT